>NC_064920.1:112785450-113088480 GCF_023897955.1 Schistocerca gregaria
GTACATCCTGTCTCAAATCCGTTGCGCTGTGCCTTCCCATGCACACAAAATCATGGAGAAACTACTGAGTCCAACACCACGTAAAACGCAAGAAAATCAGGCTACATGGAGCTCAGATTTTACAGTCACTGCGAATCTGTATGTTTAAGTAAAGACATTTCTTATGAAATCCGGTCCAGTATCATCCTCGTATTACAGATACAATCTTATTTTGTATGAATCTGGCATTTAAATTTGCCTGCCACGTTTCGGGTTTTCCGAGTGAAGATCCATGGCACAAAAAGCCTGATCGAGGTGGTCCCACAGATTCTCATTCAGGTTTAAATCCGAAGGGCTTGGTGGCAGGCGGAATACCATAAACTCGTCCTGGTGCTCTTTGAACCATGCACACACACTGCAGTCTGTGTGACATATTGTATTGCCCTGCTGGTAGATGCCACTGTGCTGATGAAAAACTGCATGTAGGGGTGGAACGGTGGCCAAGGATAGGTGCATACTTGCGTCGAGCCATTGTGCCTTCCAGAATAATTATATCACACACTAATTTCCTCCAGCCTGAATCCTTCTGACCATTGTTACAGGGTGTTCACTTTCAGACGTTTCACGTTGTATACCCAATGACTACCTGTCTGATGAAGCATAAAACATGGTTCATCTGAAAAGGCCTCCTGTTGTCACTCACTATACGTCCAGTTGTAGCATTGGCATGAAAATCCAACTTCTGTACCAGCTGCAGAGGCCCATCTGCAACAATGTTCATTGAATGGTTACTGAGGAGACATTGTTGGAAACTCTGTGGTTCATCGTGGCTGTCGTTGCTCAACAGTTGCACGATAATTCGTCTGTAGAAATTTCTGTAGCTGTCGTTAAGCCCTGTAATTTATGGACTGTGGGGCACCATAGAGCTCTGACGCCGGTTTTTGATAATGCAAATATGCCATACACAGTATACTTTAACTATGGCGGCACAGAAACAATTTAAAACCCTAGCCCTTTCGGAATTGCTTACAACTTTGGCCTGAAAACCAATGATCATGCCCTTTCGGACTCAGATAAATCGCTCCATTTTGGCACCAGGAAAAGAACTGCACTGTTTTCTGCATTCCGCAAAATGCTTTATAACCCTCTCCACTGCTAGTACTGCCACAGGCCATCTGTGACTGGTTAGCGCACACTGATTTCGAAAATAGGTGGAGGTCACATTAATGTGGCTGGTCCATGTGGCTTTTCATCCATGTTATGGAGGCAACCAAACTGTACATCTCGATCAAAAAAACTCTCTTTTAAATCACTCCATCTTTTATACAATTTCAAACTGCACTGAATGCAAATTTTAAAACTGCCGCACCCATTAGATACCACTAACTCGTACGAGTTATACTGTATGAACAGACTCTTAACAGCACTACAGTACGTAGCTGAAAAGCAAAGTCAGACAATCTAGCTCACTCTCATAATGCTGCACGAGTATGTTGTACTGACAATTTGTGACTCGAAATGATCGTCTGTGCTAACACGACGACGTCGAATAAGATTTGATATTCAGCTTCTCACGCTATAAATTAAACTACCGCTTGCTACGACATCACTATGTACAAAAGGATGGGCACAATAACACTTTTTATGGTATAATGAGGTCTATCTAGATATTACCTACAACAAAGCATCTGACAATCAAGGTTCACTAGGTTCGAAAGGTAAACCGCGACAAAAATTAGTATCAGTCACCAGAAAAATACTAATTGTCAGAGTCTACGGGTTCAGAAATGATATATTTACTTTAACAATAACAGCATCCTACAGCGAAACTTATTCTGTGTGCTCTGACAACACAACTAAACACTTTCACAATAACGTAGGTACCAGAAACGACAGCTTTCGTGTGTAGCTGATGAATACATCATATAGATCTGTTGCCTCTTGTAGCTGCTCCTCTTTAAATGTTTGAATGGTCAATCGTATATATAAGCAATCAGTGTGAACGTTATAAAGTTTTACGTACATTGGAGAATACGTCCACAAGGCAAAGGTATAATTTAATTTTGTTTATGCTTCGTTGTCAGTCAACGATAACCTCTATAAGTAGCGCCTTGCTACAATAATGTCCTTGACTATATTGAAATTTTGTCGTAATGAACTATTTCGTCAATCTCAGCTTTCGACAACTAAACGGAAAAACTTTTCATTTCTAATTAATCACTTTTCAATCAAATGTAAACTTGCTTTCCCTGTCAAAACAAAGATTAATTACCTTTCTTTTCTTTGCAAGCTATTAACTGAAAATACTATTCCTTCTGTTTAGTGTTTTAATCTCTTTAAACTTCGCTTTTACCAATACGCCAGTCTTTTACTTTATTGGCCTTTTGTCTTACATTCATACGAAAAGATATATTCGAAATATTAGTCTGCTTTGACATAAACTTTTGAATATTTTTCGTGTTATAGTATAAAGATAAAGGACAATTCGGGAACTGACTTTTTCAGTTTAAAACAGTTTATTCTTTATTTCCTGCCGTTAATTCGTTTACAGGTACATTCGGCGTTTTACTTTAAGAGTTCTGGTTCGCTATTAAAAACACCAGTAAACGGTAATGAAAAAAAAGTTAAAAAAATTAAAGAGAAAATTTGAGTGTCACTGCCAGTTTTCAACTATATGAACTTGAAATAATGGAACAAAGGACAACAATTTCAGGTGTTGGTTTCAGCGACCCACTAATATGTAAAACTCAAAACTTGATGATATCTTTTAGGGAGAATTGTCGTGTTCAGTAATAAATCATTCTTGATTAGTCGTTTAGGGGAAAAGTTATCAAATTTCCAATAAACTTCCGATTGTTTGTCAATAAATAACTATCAAGTATGACGATCGTTTTCTTTAATCCACACTACACTCTCAGTGCATTGAACGAGATTTCCGGAATTTACTGTGTTATCACGCTCACGCCGAAGTCACTCAATAAATCCTGTCCATATATCGCTAAGTAACTATTCCCCAGCCCTTGTGTACACCCATACTACAAGCACAACAATACAATGCAACGCTACTATCCCTAAGTGCGTTCTTTAATCCTCAACCACAAAGTAACTAAACGACTTCGCATGAACACCTCTCTTCACATAGACCACCCAACGAAAAACCTCCCAAAAATACTGAAACACATTTCGCCTACAGACGCGTGGCTGTAAGCACCACAACGTACCATTTATCACAAATAGGAGGAACTGATCTCACACTTCAATAAATCAAAGGTTATCGTATACAGTATATCCAAATCGGCGAAATAATCACTTTCTACACAAGCCGATAATTTCAAAATATCTTTCTAAACGATGTACAACTGCTTTGAACACACTTGAGTTCTATCCCATTTGCAGACTAACGTACGTATCATACGTGTGAGTTGATCTCATCATACTCTTGAGATAATCTCTCTCGAGGCTCACTACTCGAACAATACTCCGACACTAAACTGAAATTCTAAAAGAACAAACCAGGAAGAAACATATCACGCTAATTCTCTTATGTGTTTGTTCTTATCAGTCGCCGGCAAACGTCCGTAGTGGCCGACTGCTCCGTAGTCGTCATCTTTGCCGCACGCCGCTATTCGACAATCGGGTGGGCGTTGCAAACTCGCTGACTTGACAGGACACAGCTCTTCTCGAACATTAGGTGTCACATATGTAACATATCTATAACATCTTAACACAAAAAATATTAGAAAACTTGACAAATCTCTTAACGAACTCATCATTCACTCAAAATAATTAAGCTGACATTAAGTTAAGGCGATAGTAACAAGTCATGCACTTTTTCGAGCCGAAGGCATTTGGTGCATTACAAGTGCATCAGAATAAAAATCGGTATCCCTAACAGACTGTCAGTTTATGTTTATAACATGTTGACTGAATTTGTTGACTTAAGGATTCAAGGCCTAAAATGTAGATAAACCAAAGACACCACAAAAATGCCAAAATAAAAACTGAGATGAGGTTTTATCAAAGCAAAGTATTTGGAAATTATTGTTGTTACTGTTTTTATTAATTAATGTTAGTTAAAACAGCTTGTTTTGGATGAAACTATTGATTTTATTCAAGGATTTTCCCTCTTACTTAAGCTTAGGTATTTTTCAAGCTATTTTTTAATAACGAATTAGAAATGAGTAGAGCGGTGCTCTCGTTTCAGATACTGTAGGATTAGTATGTAGAAGAAAGAACCTTCCTTTTGAAGCATTCGACTAGATGTCCAGAGTGTCTGAGAAGTCGTATACCTTTTACAAAAAAAGAAGAGAAAACACGTAGCACGTCGCTCAATCAGTTCAGCTGTCTGCTTGTGTAATGGCCAGAGGGGGACCAACGCTTAATTGGCTTGCTCAATTTGATACGCCCTTTCTCTTGGACAAATTATCCAATTTTTCAGAAATGGTAATCATGTGTCTCTACATGTACAGCATGTACAACGCATCTGCCGATTTCCATCCCATTTGGTTAATTCCATCATGGGGTTATGGTATGAAACAACATCTTCCTGCAGTACAACTGGGCACATCACAAGACCAAAATTATGTTATAATAGTTCGAAGAACTCATGTTGGTGTCGCATACCTCTGGAAAACTATCAGGCACATACAGAATTACTGTTTTATTGCATTCTTGGTATTAAGCAAGTGGTCATAAGATATGACTCCATAGTGAACTGTACACTTTTCTGTTCCAACGGTACGGAGACTCAGGTATATTGCCGATGGAGTGCTTCCTGTCGATCTTTGACCGACAAAATTGGCGGACAAATAGATTGACTCGAATCGCAAAAGGCAGCTGGTAGTTTCTGGTGACAAGTGGTGGTACACCGCGTTTGTCCACAGACGTACACCGCGGTGGGCCTGTACCGGCGCTGGCTGGGCTCCTACGTAGAGGGGATGAGGCTAGACTGGCTGGGGTGCGCCTCCCTGCCAAGGCCAACCCTCCCCGTCCACCTGCTATGCGCCGCATCTGCACTCGCCTGTTTCACCGGCCGTGACTTCGCCCACCCATTTCATCGACTCTGAGATGTACAACGACGTCCCTTTCTGTAAACAGTTCTAAGTAACTGCTTGCATCTAATTAAAGATCTAATCATTGGTGTGAAAGGTCAGTTAAAACGTACAACATATATACAACGTCAACTGTACAGTAGGAGGGGTTGTCAAGCTATCAAATTGTTCCACTATATTGTGGAGACACCATTGTGCAAGAGAGCGGTTGATCATTGGATGTAGAAGAGATCACTTATTTTAAAATTTTGAATAAACGCTTAATTGTTAATTCACATAAATAGATAGGCTAATTTCACAGCAGTTTAAAGACTTAAGATTCGAGTAGTCATATCAGTATGTTTTTGAGTAACTGGTACACTATATTATGAGTTTATATACAGTTATAATATCACTTTCAGCTACTTAAAAGATTGAGTAACATGGAACTAGGTCATTTCAAAAGCCTTGTCTTTGTTGGATACATCGTAACACACCCCTAAAAGATTTTTGCATGGAGGGATAACCTGGCAGATTTCCATCAAAAAGAAATGGCATGAAGTCTATCAACAAATATGCCACAGTCGCTGCTTGGTCTATTTTTTGTGTGTATGAACTTTAGAAAGGGACTCACCCCTGCTGCCCCTGTAGAAAGAGACAAGCATGCTATGGCCTACTTCTCGGAAGCTGTTTTGGCATCCTGCTGGGCTGATACATTTTAAGTTTCTTTTTTATCACACCGATTTATGGAAATCTGTGTAATTTACTTTATCTAAGTATCTAATGTCATGTTTCTTTATTTATTGAATTCCGCGTCTTCTCAGTAGAAATGGATGAGCCATGGAACAAGCAGTCTAGAAAGCCATTTGCAGATGGTAGGCATGTCGCTAGGTATGGGACAATATAAGGGAAGTCCCCCAAGGAGTGACCAGTGCCCCAGTTGATTATCTGAACTTACGATCTGTAAGCCATCCCACTTCGTTATCGTGGCATAACATGGTCACATATGGCTTTAGGATGTTAAGATGCCCATTCACAGGTCGACCAGTCTGCCATACCCTGCTGAGTAGATCTGCCTCGACATGTTCGCCTTCTTGTGAGTGATTTTATTGTGGTCGGATCCATGGTCTGGGTTTGTTGGCTCATCCAGCGCACTACTACCTGCACCCCCACACTCCACACTTTTCCTTCTGTTCAGGCGTGGTGACAGTTCCATGCAACAGGGTGCAGGTTAGATCCATCACACAGTTGCATTGCGCCCACACTCAGTAAGATGGGTCAGCGACCAGCTCAGTGGTGGGAGGCGCTTGACCAACTGGTTGACCTGTGAATGGGTGGCCTTGAACCACCGATTCACAGCCCAACCAGTGCACCAACTCGGTTGCCAACCGACTCACTGACGCATTTGACGGTGTGTTGGCAAGAGTGGCTGGTTGGTGGATCCTGATGGATTGTGGACTGACAGGTAGCAACTGGGGCTAGCAGATAGTAGTTCACTGTCGAAATCATGCGCCCAGACCATGGACCCAGCAGCTAACCCATCGCCCACACGCAGGCAAGGGGGTCGGAGCAGATCTGCTCAGCGAACGGGGTTGGCTGACTTGTTGGCCTATGTATGGCGGGGGGGGGGGGGGGGGGCTTTAGAAATGCGAACTTCATATGGCATGTTTGGAGTGACTTCCAAAAAGGCATCACTTGGGAAAAATGTTGTCAGCCTCGCTATTGCAAAATAAATTATTTTACTATCTGCTTTCACTATCAACAAGTATCTCTTGTTGGTGTATTTTGACCGACAGGCCTACAAAGAAAGTTGGTGGAAGTCATCCTGGGAAAGAGATAACGATCTAGCTGTTTTCAGTTGGGAAACCTTAAATTAGGAAGGAATGGTACCATCCCAGCGTAAAACCATGTGAACAACAAATTTCTCTCTTGCAATGTAGGATACAACCACTTTGGGGGAGCTAAAAAATAATTACTGCATGGGGTGTTGGATCCCTGGTGGGGTAAAGTTTATGCAGACTTATGTGGAAGACTCTGTAGTCGAGACGAATGTAAAAGTTTAAGTGGCAACTTTTTTGGGGATTGCAGAGGAAGATGCAGATGCGAGGTGTGGACTTCCATTCAAGAATTAGCTCATCACTCCATGAATGATGAGTGGTTGCTGCTGCCAGCTGCAGCAGACGCAAGTCCTGTCACTCTGAAACGCCAGTCTTGCTGAAAATAACTTGCAGTGAGGGCCATCATGGGGTGGAGGGAGGGAGGGGGTGGAGGAGGATAATGGTTGGGTGACTCTGCTTCATTTATTTTAAGTTTGATTCGGCAACATCACTTGATATTTCGTCTTGTAGCAGACTTTAGACAAGAAGAGTATAGAAGCTTTCGAAATGTGGTGCTACAGAAGAATGCTGAAGATTAGATCACACAACTAATGAGGAGCTATTGAATAGAATTGAGGAGAAGAGAAATCTGTGGCATAACTTGACTAGAAGAAGGTATCGGTTGGTAGGATATATTCTGAGGCATAAAGGAATCACCAATTTAGTACTGGAGGGCAGCGTGGAGGGTAAAAATCGTAAAGGAAGACCAAGAGATGAATACACTAAACAGATTCAGAAGGATGTAGGTTGCAGTAGTTACTCAGAGATGAAGAAGCTTGCACAGGTTAGAGTAGCATGGAGAGCTACATCAAACCAGTCTCTGGACCGAAGACCACAACAACAACAACAGAGATATTACCAACGACGAGTAGGTTTAGACGTTTGCATATTCCTTTTTTCCTCTGACAACTGGAACACTCATTATGCTCCCAACAGCAGTTATGCATTTCAGAGACTTATTGAGATGAGACTCACTCTTGTTCTGTCCATCGTCTGTGGGCCTGTCAAGCACATACAAGGCTCAGTTAAATTGTCTAGATGATGTTTTGTATTTCTTTTTGTTTTATTTTTTACTTAACTCATTAATGTGTACTTACTTTTGCTCATAAAGAGTAAATAACAGCGAGGTTAATTTGGACAGAAATTGTCAATTCAGTAGATAGATAACCTACCCCAGTTATTAATCATTATCATTTTGTACCAACTGGCATCCTTTGCAGGCAACGGACTTGCCTCAGTGGATACACCGGTTCCTGTGAGACCAACGAAGTTAAGCGCTGTCGGGCGTGGTCGGCACTTGGATGGGTGACCCTCCAGGCCCCCAAATGCTATTGTTATTTTTTGGCGTGCTCTCAACCTCGTGATGCCAATTGAGGAGCTACTCGACGGAATAGTAACGGCTTCGGTCAAGAATACCATCATTACGACCGGGAGAGCGTTGTGCTCACTCCACGCCCCTCCTATCCCCATCCTCCTCTGAGGATGACACTTCAGTCGGATGGTCCCGATGGGCCACTTGTTGCCTGTTGATGGAGTGGCATCCATTGCATATAATCAATTATATATCTGAGTTTGTGGGCAGCAAACTGTCTCTTAGTTAATCTATCTATAAGATATCAAGAAATGAATGAAAGATTTACTAGTTCAACTCGGTGTCTTGTAATTCTTATGTCCCTTCTCCAGTACTGAGGTAATGAAAATACGACTCTGATTTGATTATCTTTAAGTTTAGCTCATTCGACTCATTGAAGCTTCACAGAGATCACGTCAGGCATTAGCCACCTCATTCAACCTCTAATGATAGACTCTTCTTCAGCAAACTGACCAGGTAATTCTGTCTCCTTTTTCCTTACGCAACAAAAAATCTCTTGACTTTGAAGCTAGTCGAAGATTTTTCTGACATGTATTTTAATCTTTCTGCTACTACATGATGATGTGTACCGTAGTATGTACTACTGTTACATATACCTCTTAGTTCCTGAATAATCTATTAAGTCGAAGTGAGGAAATGTAGCTGATATGTGCCTTTCCAATCTTTTATAAACTTGGTATTAACGGAACTGATGCATAAAAAGTAGCAGTTTCTTCAGTTTCATTGTTTAATTGTATAGGTGTGGTTTTCCCCCTTCTACATCGTTTCCATTGGAATATCGGCGGAAGAATATAACTCATTAGGCACCAACAGCACCCTCACCTGCTGCTTCCAAAGTGCAGAATGTGTCATGCATCAACTTCAGCATTGTCTATGCAATGAATAGAGCAGGTAAGACAGTCAGCTCGTCGTGCAGATATATGAGCCATCAGAGGCTGGTACTGGGAAACACCTGTGTACTTTTGAATCACACACTGAGAGACGCCCCTGGGGTTCACTGAGCCCTTATTTTAGGAACTGGTAGCAGGCCATTGATGGGCTTGAAACATTCGTGCACCTGAAACATTCGTGGATCTGAAACATATTGTCAAGCTGTATTGAAAGCAGACTTTTACAAAGATAAAGGCAGAGATGATAAATGGACACGTCTACAGAACATGAGACATAAATTACAATGTCCACTCACATTACTGTGACTAGCTGCCACAAGACTGAACAACCATATTTTGCTGCACGGACCACCAGTGTCAGTGAGTTACCCACAGGGATATGCAGCCGTGTTGACTCCAACGCCATTGCCTCCAACACTAGATTTCTCGGTTCATGATCTATGGTGCCTACAGCCTGATTAAGGTGGTCACAGATTCTCAAATAGATTTAAATCCGTGGAGTTTGGTGATAGGAGAGTATGGTAAACTCGTCGTAGTGCCCTTTGAACCACACACATGTACACTGTGGGCTGTGTGACGTGTTGCATTGTGCTGCTGGTAAATGCCATCACGATGGGAAAATAATACCTCATGTAGGGGTTGACATGGGCCCCAAGGATAGATTCATAATTGTGTTGACCCATTGTGCCATCCAGAATCACGAGAACACCCTGTTAATGCCACGAAAACATATCCCAGATCATAAAGCTCCCTTCTCCATCCTGGATTATTTCAGTGATGTTGCAGGGTCTTTCGTTTCAGACATCTTTATGTCTGTGGAGCATAAAAAGTGGTTCATCTGAAAAGGTGACCTGTGGCCGCACAGTGGACGTCCAGTGCAAATCCCAGCCTTCGTCGCCAATGAACTTCAGTCAGCGTGGCTGCATGCAACAGTTACCTGCTGTGGAGGCCCATGTGAAGTAACATTCGCCGAACGCTCGTTGTGTGTGTGTGCGGGAGGGGGGGGGGGGGGGAGGGGGGGGGGGGAGGTAGGGGCACAGTGTTGATAGCTCCTTGGTTCTTCTGGGTGGTCAGTCGCTCAACAGTTGCACATCTGTTATCCTACTTTTGGACGTCAGATAAATTGCTCTGATTTCGCAATATGGCAACGGCTGGACTGTTTTGTGCATCCCACCAACACGATCTACATACTCTCCGTTGCTGGCGTTACCACCTGTGAGTAGTTATTGCACGTTTGTGCCGAAAATAGGCGGTTATCGCACTTATGAGACCGCATATTTATCGACTACATGCAGTTTTCCACATATGGGAACGCGTTTTACAAGCAACTTTTTTGCCGGTTGTGCGTGGTCTTTATGAAGTGAGAATTTTGTGCGGTGCGCAAAACAGTTCACAAGGATGTTGGAAAAAACGAGCCACTTGCTGACGAGACTCGATATTAAAGACAGCACTACGACACGCCAGATGGTGACGTCAATGATAATCTTCATGAAGCCACCTTTGGCGACACTCTTCAGACACGCACCATCAGCTGCAGCCACCTCGCTACCAGAAGATGCTGTCAGCCGACGCAGGCGCATATTCTACCGCATTGTCAGCATCCTGACCATTGCCTACTAAATGACTTGCACTGCAGAACTCCCATCAAATTTGGATAGCCGCGCGGCTCCCCCTGTCAGAGGTTTGAGGTCTCCTTTGGGCATGGGTGTGTGTGTGTGTGTGTGTGTGTGTGTGTGTGTGTGTGTGTGTGTGTGTGTGTTTGTTGTCCTTAGCGTAAGTTAGTTTAAATTAGATTAAGTAGTGAGTAAGCTTAAGGAGCAATGACCTGAGCAGTTTGGTCCAATAAGACCTTACCGCAAATTTCATATCATTTTATTTCAATTGTTGCCTGCCAGTTCCATTTGTCTCCTAGCAAACACAATTTAAAAGCCTGGTAACGACCCAGAGAAATATACATATAGCTGTGGTGCAAAACCCATTTGTTTGGCAAAATATGTGTCACAAATGCTGCCGTTCGGGATTAGCCGAGCGGTCCAGGGCGCTGGAGTCATGGACTGTACGGCTGGTCCCGGCGGAGGTTCGAGTCCTCCCTCGGGCATGGGTGTGTGTGTTTGTCCTTAGGATAATTTAGGTTAAGTAGTGTGTAAACTTAGGGACTGATGACCTCAGCAGTTAAGTCCCATAAGATTTCACACTTATTTGAACATTTTTTTGACAAATGCTGCTGCCACTTCCATTTCCTTTATATAGTATGAAAATGTCGTGTTCAGGTGCAAATAAAATTAAAAAATTATAATTAATAGATGCCAAATGGACCACTACACCTAATTAATTGCCTTTCCCCCTTCTCTGGTAGTAAAACCCATCAAAAGAGAAACAAACAAGTTCATTCTATCTTGCATCAGAGGAACCAACTTTACAGAAAGTGGACACTGATAATCTGAACATTGGAACGCTATTGTGAGATATAGATCATACAAGATCACACTATCGATATGGGCAGTAGTCGTCAAAATTCGAACGAGAGTACAAAACATCCATCACCGTGGTTCAAAAACACGTTGAATGGAGCTAAGATCAGTAGCGCCTGCTTCTATCCATCGAAGAGCCCATGATTCGTCTGGAGTATGATCATCATTTTAGAGGAATCTCTACACAGCCACGTACCAGTCCAAATCTCAGGGCGATAGTGCAGTGTGTTACGATGGAGGTATGTTTCCACATTCTGGGTCAATATTTTATATGAATGTCAGGTATTTCTCATTGCATAGTGTTTCCTGCACTGGTAAAAAGGATAGAATCTTCCTACAATGACACATTACTGCATGTGAATATGCTAATTCTGAAGGCTACGGGTCTTGTGACATTCAGATCATCATATACCTTTTGCAGATAAGTTAGTGAACTAATCCGAAAGTTCGGCTTCTTTCTTAGGAAATGAACTGATTTCCTCAGTGTGTTTTTCTGAACCAAGTTTCAGAGTGTCCATTTGTGTTGTGTGTATCTACTGTGTCCTATAAGTTTTCTTGAGTTTTTGGAAGTTGCGTAACTGAATCGGTAGATGCAAATGAGTCAATTTCAGCTTGCTTGGTGTGGTGATTTTCATGAGCAATAGTTTGCAGTTCCTTTACTGCTGCTTCGTGATTCTGTAATGCATTGTCATGGCGCGAAAAAATAGGTTGTAAATGCACACAAATTTGTGTTTTTACGTAAATACAGACTTTTTTTACATTTAGATTCGATTTTATGTAACTCAGCAGTTATATCTTCATGTGTCTGTTCAAACTTGGTGTCTAACTTTTGATGATTTTGTTGCATTCTGTCTAACTTTTGAAGATTTTGTTTCATTGTGTCTGACTTTTGAAGATTTTGTTCCCCTCTGCAAATCTACAAGCATGCCACAACTGTTTTACAGTACAACAATGAAAAACTACAACTATAGAGGAAATTCTCTCTACAATTACGTGCTAGCAAGAAACAACAGCTACACTAATTACACAAACTGCAAGGAAACATCAGAATATTCCAGTGAGGTATCTTCGGCTAAGGGTCGACATATGAAGCCTGCCCTTAGAAAAATTTATGAATTACTGTGCTTGTAAACCTCTTACGCTATTTGACTTTCAAACAGCTGAGCAAAACTAAACGTACTCAGACATTTCTCTCTTTACTTATTCTGATCATCACTAAACTGACACACAATATTTTAAGCACAACGCAATCTGACTTTCAATAATACCTACACAAGAATGGCTCTGGCTAACAATAATCTATACCTTTCATGAATCACTTACCTTGTAAGTAGGCTGTTTAGGTTTTCTTATTGGTAACGCCGCTTAGCGCTTGGTATGAAAAATCACTGGCTGTGCTGTGCGCAGTCTGTGTTTAGTTTGCATTGTTGTCTGCCATTGTAGTGTTGAGCAGCGGCAGCTGGATGCTAACAGCGCGTAGCGTTGCGCAGTTGGAGGTGAGCCACCAGCAGTGGTGGACGTGGGGAGAGAGATGGCGGAGTTTTGAAATTTGTAAGAATTGGTGTCATGAACTGCTATATGTATTATGACTAGTGAGGTAAATACATTGTTTGTTCTCTATTAAAATCTTTCATTTGCTAACTATGCCTATCATTAGTTAGTGCCTTCAGTAGTTTGAATCTTTTATTTAGCTGGCAGTAGTGGCGCTCGCTGTATTGCAGTAGCTTGAGTAACGAAGATTTTTGTGAGGTAAGTGATTTGTGGAACGTATAAGTTAAAGTTAGTCAGGGCCATTCTTTCGTAGGGATTTTTGGAAGTCAGATTGCGTTGCGCTAAAAGTATTATGTGTCAGCTTAAGCACAGTTATGTATAATTTTTTCTAAGGGGACGTTTCATATGTCGACCCTTAGCCAAGGATACCTCACTGGAATCTTCTGATTTTTTCTTGTAGTTTGTGTAGTTAGTGTAGCCTTTGTTTATTGCTAGCGCGTAATCATAGAGAGAATTTCCTTTGTAGTTGCAGTCTTTCATTATTGTACAGTAAAATAGTTGTGGCATGCATGTAGTTTTGCACGAAGTATTTCGCAGCTGCGCTTGCAATTAACTACATCGTATTTTCAGTGCTATGTTAATGTGTTCTCTTATTTTTGTTCTTCAAATTGTGTTTTTCTGTGTTGTCTTGTGAAAAATTGTGACTATAATGGCGTGTGAAAAACGTAACACTAGGCTCCAAAGTAAACTGATAAATGACAGTGAAGACGAAAGCAGTGTGTTAGTGTCACCATGTAATGAATTCACCAACGTTCAAAGTAGTAATTTTGATAATAGCGCATAGGGAAATGGAGCGGGCTGCAAATAATGGTGTAGGCAGTGAAACAATTAGTGAACAGGCAAGCATTATCGATCGATCGGTCGGCAACAGCTCGCCTCAGGATTCCGAAATGACAGGACACAATCTTGCAAATACTGTAGATTCAGATTTTGCGACCTCACCGTTTTCTCAAATAAATCAAGACACATTTTCTGCTTTTCAAAATGCGAATATTGCCGGTTCAAATGCACTGCCGAAAAGCACTGAGGAACATGTTTCAGACACCAGTGCACTGTTATTACAGTTAATGCAACGAATGGGACAAAGGCTACAAAAGTTAGACACAACGCTTGAAGAAAATCAGAAACAAATGGGACAAAATCTTCAAAAGTTAGACACAATGGAACAAAATCTTCAAAAGTTAGACACAATGGAACAAAATTTTCAAAAGTTGGACACAATGGAACAACACCAGAGACAAACACAGCAACAGTTAGACACAATGGAACAACACCAGAGACAAACACAGCAACAGTTAGACACAATGGAACAAAATCTTCGGAAGTTAGACAGCACACTTGAACAAACACGTGACGATTTAACTACTGAGTTACATAACATTGAATCGAAATGCCAAAAAATCTGTAATGACGTAAAAACACAAATTTGTGAGCATTTTCAACCTATTTTTTCGCGGCATGAAAATGCATTACAGAATCATGAAGCAGCCATAAAAGAACTGCAAACTATTGTTCGTGAAAATCACGACACCTTGCAAGCTAAAATTGACTCAGTTGCATCCACCGATTCGGTTACGCAACTTGCAAGAACTCAGGAAAACTTAAAGGTCACAGTAGATTCGATTTCAACACAAATGGACACTCTGAAACTTGGTTCAGAAAAACACACTGAGGAAATGTGTTCACTATCGGAGAAAGTAGCCGAACTTTCAGATCAGTTCACTAAATTATCTACAAAAGTAGATGATGATTTGAATGATACAGAAGAGTGCGAACAAATTAGGAAATTCAAACAAAATCAGAATCAAATTAATACAGAACACCAAAGAGAAATCCGGGAAGTGCAAGATCAGCTGACACAGGTAATACAAGAATTACGTATTTCAGACGACAGTCGCGCTCCAACACGGGAAGAGGGACTTAGAAATACGGAAAAGTCACAAAATAATAACACAGGGCATTTCGGAAATTGTGAAAGAAATTGGCAAGGTGCACCGAATTTTGAGATGGAACTGCCGACACGACGTAACAATGAACGATATGCTACCCGCCGACACGATGATTTTGACTATAAGCTGTTCATTACTGCACGTAAATTCAAAACATTTAAGAATTGTGGCAACGACATTCATCCACAAGCGTGGCTCCATCAATTCTCTCATTGTTTTCCTCCCAACTGGTCACTAGGGCACAGATTAGAATTTATGTGTGGCTACTTGGAGAATGAACCAGCTGTAAGAATGCGATCGGTCATTCACGATTGTCATAGTGAAGGAAAATTTTACCATGCCTTCCTCTCAGCATATTGGTCTCAAGCCACACAAGACCGAGTAAAACATGGCATCATAATGATGAAAATTTCGAACAATCTGAATTTTCCAATCTTGTCAATTATTTTGAAGGCATGTTGCATAAGAATCAATATCTTTCAAACCCATACAGCCCGTCAGAACTCATCCGCATTTGCTTAATCAAATTGCCTGAACATTTACGGCATATTATTTTGGCAGGCCGTTGCAATGACGACATCGAAGCTTTTCAAGGACTCTTACAAGAATTAGAAATTGACACTGACAATCGCGGAACGCGAAAACAGGAACACAACAATTACAGGTCACATCCATCGCAATTCCGCGATGAAAGAAATAATAACTGGACACGACAAGGCTATTCTCACAACACAAACCGTGACCAAAACAGACACCACCTGTATGCCAACCGTTGGCAGAGTAGTGATAATTACAGGGAAAGATCACCTCTCCGCAGTAGTGACTATCACAGAGACAATCAGAGAAACAGACAATATGGGAACCAAAATAATTATTATCAAGGGAGACAGAATAACTTTAGACGCAACGGTCCAGCGCGCAGTTACGATTCAGGGAGAAATTCTCCACCACGTGACCGACAAGAAAGAAACTATGGAATCTACCGACATGACGACAGACGATATGATCGTAACGACAGACCTGAATTGCATCAGAACTGGCGGGATTCAAACAGGGTGAATTTGTAGAAGTTAGGTCTCCTAATCCCAATAACGGCGCGCGCCAACAAAGAGACAGACAATGACTCGCACTGCAGACAGCTGCGTGCGCCGGCTGGCTCAGAGAAAAATAACATAGACGCTAACCTTGAGAAAAGTTCCAGTATTCTTTGCCGACGTATATCGCATGATAATTGCGTTCAAGCTAACTCTGAGCATTAGGAAGAGTAAAGGATTGTACTACATTTCACATGTAAAACCGTTTATTGTAAGATAATCTGTGTTTTTATACTTTGTCTTTGCCATAAAACATTTCATTTCACATTTCTAGTATGCTTTGTCACACTGAGAAACTGTTAACATGCAACAATGTTCTGAAGTTAACTATCCAGTCTAGAAACTAGGGAACATTTTTAAACAGAATTTGCGAATGCATTGTTATAGTGAACAGACGACACAGTGTTGTTATTTGTACATTCTTGATTGTTAGTTGCACGATTACGTAACGACTATAAGGCTTACATACTTAGAACATATACTCTTAATGAGATTTTAATGCAACATTTTGGTTTACTTGAAAATACATTCTTTATTTGAAGCACATTCGGTAAGATTAAAGATGACTTATCATTTGGTTTCTCTGATAGCTACACGATTATATCACGACTCTGCTAATATGTGACACGATTTATATTGTTGCTTTGCGGTGTATCTGTTTTATATCTGCACAGTTTTTCTGTATTATTCTGGAAAGTAAAACATGTTTTAGTAGTAACTTTTGTGGTATAGCTACAATGAGACAGCCTTTATCATAGCACAACAATACGTTACATTATAGTACTTTCTTGATCATGGTAAGGTACATAATAACTACGATATCTATACGGAAAGCATTTCACCTTCGTTTATGATGAGGTAAGTACATTGACTTCAGCAGAACTTTGCTTACAGAGGACAATAACTACGACAGTTCCTCAGAATTATCTTACAGCAAAACGCACATTTAGCACTACTGGGTACGCATTTGAGTGATTAATTTGGTACTTAAACCATTTATTTATCAATATTGTTGAATTAAAAAGAAAGTTTTTTGTGATACATTTCATTCCATTGCTGTAATCTGTAACACCTGAGGGTATATTTACATTAATCCTCAGGGGGGTACATGGCTACTTTGTGTACCATGTGTTTGGCAAGCACAAGGAGCCCTAGCTAATATGGTATTTGCTTATACAATTTTACACATCGGTACCATATTTCTCTAACACATTAGTTACACAGCTATCTGATTATTTGACAAAGAAACAATCATATTTTCACTACGTCAGTGACACATGTTTACGTAATTACATCGTTGTATAACTTCACACTTACGAAATGGTATTTTGTCTGTACTTTGTGAACTGTTCATATTTTTTCAGAACCATTGTGGTACTATGAGAGCTTTGAATGACATAATTGGGTATGAGATCATGATTTTTAAAGTACGTTTGAGGTAGATGACACTTTTGACATGAGCAGAGAATTTTTTTAGGTTTTGAAATTATTGGAGGAAGCTACGACGATTTTAAAATTTGACTGAGGTGTTATGATGTTATTATTACGATAACTATGTGTATTATGCTGTTGCGGTATGTTTATGATCAATAAGCTGATGCTATATGAGTTATTTGATTATGCTACTTATCTGTTATGATGGAATATTGAAGAAGTGTCGACGAATAAGGTAAGAAATAATGAGTAGAGGTTAGGGACTCTGGTTTGTGAAAAAGGTTGTTGGAAACCAAGAATCGTACTTTAAGAGTTATGAAATGTATGTAAATGCGTGAATGTATTACAATGCCGACGAAAATTTTTTGGACACTGTTATATCAATAGGATTTTGTTTCTACAGATGTGTAACGCAAATTCTTGACCTATGAAATATTTTTTATATGAGACTGCCACTGTAGCGGAAACTGGTGTCGTAAATATTTCGACAAGACAGTTAAGTGACCACCTGCACGTAGTGCGTCGTGGGCACCCAGCTGCGCGACAACCACCTGACAAAAGAAAGACATTAGTGTGTGCCTGTCAGAGGCACAGGTGGAGAAAAAAAAAGGGAAGCCATTATCCTCGCTATTGGCATTCCTTTGTAGATAGCATCGCAAATACGACACCCTCAAACTTGAAAACATGATTACACTGTAGAGTTCTTAATTTATGATATTTGCTGAAATGAAATGATGAGAAACGTTTCATGTCTATTGTCTTGCTGGTTGAAAGATTATTTACTGCACTATGAAACGCCATACAGCTAGCGAATGACGTTTCACGCCTTGCTTTGCCTATTTTGTTTAATATCTAGTTTATAGCTGCACTGCAGCATTGGTTACTATAAAATTTAATGGATGTACTAATATAAATATTTTATGCCTACAGATCCAGTAAATAATAACCTTATGATGCACTTAAAAAAAACGAAGGAGCTCAAAAAGACATTTCCCTTGACAGGAATTGCAAAAATAATTTTTTTACGATTTGGTAACTTATCTGCTAGCGTATGTTCTCGTGATGCATAACTCTAGTGTGAAGATGTGACATAGGTATTAAACATTTTTACTGAATATTTTTTCTGCTTCAGCTTTGTTATGTTTAGATATAAGTTATTGCATTTGCTGCTGCTTGCTTTCACAATTCCCATTTTTCTCACTATTGTTTTTGTTAATTGTTTTGTGCTGCTGCATTGCCTCGTCCCTTAGTTTAGCATCTGAGCTCAGTAGCTTTAAGGTAGCTTAAGAGGGGGTAGACTATATAAGAAACTAACTATGATGAATTGGAAGAAAAGCATTGAGAAGCTATAAGAAAATGGTTTGGCCAAAAAAGCAGTGTACAGTGGAGAAAAACTATTTTTGAAAGAGGATGTGAACAGAATACAAAAAGCAGGTTTAGATAGGACTTTTTGGGAATAATGATGAACTAAGGGAGATCTCTATGCAAAATACTGCAGTAAAACAAACCCTGTCCTTTCCTTGTGTTATCCCACTATGTGTTTGTGTACCCTTGTGTATTTGTTTTCTTCCTGTCTCTGTGTGCTGTTTCATAGAATTTTTTCTCTTCTAATACTAAGCTACATTCACTATGATGAGGAATACTGTTATCCTCAAATATAATTTGCATTAATAACATGTTATTTACTTTGTAAAGATGTTTACACATTATTTATTCTGTTTTGTTGTAATGCTCATGTGTGAAGTTGATGTTTCAAAAGTTATTCTGATTTTTTATGTATGTACTTATGTCGTAATTTTTGTAACACTGATGTATATGTTATTTCGATTCTTTTGTAAAGCCTGTATTACTGCAAATGTTATCTGTACTATTATGTTCTTTAATGATATTTTTTTTCCCTTTGTTATTGTATTGTCATGTTATAAATTTGTAATTGACACCAGTTCATCAAATTAAGTAACTTGTAAATTACATTTCACTGCACACGTTTCTATTGGTCATAGTATATGGACAATATGTGAGAAGTAGGGACTAATAGTGTTTGCACGTGTGTTAATAATTCAGTAAGGGACTGGATAACAGCATTGCTGGTTGTAAGGACATTTCAAAAACAATTTTTGTGAGTGCACAAGTGGTGGTTATGGACTTGCTATATTATCTGCAAGACTCTTCAATGGTGATTGTGCGCCTGCACAGTCAAACAGATGGCTGCTGGCCATCTCTACAAGGACTACAGTGGGTCTACACCTTTGATGACCCACCAATACCATTATTTCTACAAGGACTGCAGTGGGTCTGCACCTCTGGGGGCCCACCAATAGTAATCTCTACCAGGACTGCAGTGGGTCTGCTCTGTGATGACCTACCTACCGATAGTCTTCAACGTCGACTGACTCTGCTGTGGCCCATTACCTGTCTGCATGTCAAGAGTCAGCACTGTCTTTCGTTGGAAGGACAACACTACTTCTTCAAGACTGCTTAGAAATCCACTACTTCCAAGTGCAATTTCTTTTATTGCTCAGACTTAAAAAAAAAAAAACACTGCAATTTTACTTTGATGAATGATCAGGGCTGTCTTTATGGACTGTGAGAGAATTTTAGCTTCTGACCAACATTGTATCAATAAGTGTGTGCATTTCATATCTTTGTTATAGTAATTATAAAAAATTTTATCAAATCATTATTGGCCACTGCCCAAAAAAATTTGTAAAATTTTTTTTTGGGGAGCATGGGGGCTATGTAAGTAGGCTGTTTAGGTTTTCTTATTGGTAACGCCGCTTAGCGCTCGGTATGAAAAATCACTGGCTGTGCTGTGCGCAGACTGTGTTTAGTTTGCATTGTTGTCTGCCATTGTACTGTTGAGCAGTGGCAGCTGGACGCTAACAGTTATTGGTAACGCCGCTTAGCGCTCGGTATGAAAAATCACTGGCTGTGCTGTGCGCAGTCTGTGTTTAGTTTGCATTGTTGTCTGCCATTGTAGTGTTGAGCAGCGGCAGCTGGATGCTAACAGTGCGTAGCGTTGCGCAGTTGGAGGTGAGCTGCCAGCAGTGATGGACGTGGGGAGAGAGATGGCGGAGTTTTGAAATTTGTAAGAATTGGTGTCATGAACTGCTACATATATTATGACTAGTGAGGTAAATACATTGTTTGTTCTCTATTAAAATCTTTCATTTGCTAACTATGCCTATCAGTAGTTAGTGCCTTCAGTAGTTTGAATCTTTTATTTAGCTGGCAGTAGTGGCGCTCGCTGTATTGCAGTAGCTTGAGTAACGAAGATTTTTGTGAGGCAAGTGATTTGTGAAACGTATAAGTTAATGTTAGTCAGGGCCATCCTTTCGTAGGGATTTTTGGAAGTCAGATTGCGTTGCGCTAAAAATATTGTGTCAGCTTAAGCACAGTTATGTATAATTTTTTCTAAGGGGACGTTTCAACCCCACAAAAATCTTCGTTACTCGAACTACTGCAATACAGCGAGCACCAATACTGCCAGCTAAATAAAAGGTTCTAACTATTGAAGGCATTAACTACTGATAGGCAATGAAAGATTTTGATGGAGAACAAACAATGTATTTACCTTAATAATGTTCAAAAGTCATCATTTCATGATATCCAGTATTACAAATTTACTCTTTTGGGTGGACACACGTCCAGATTGTCCGCTCTTAAAATTCTGCCATCTCTCTGCCCACATCCACCACTGCTGGCGGCTCACTTCCAACTGCACAACGCTACTCGCTGTTCACATCTAAGTGTCCAACACTAAAACAGGAAATATTCCAACAACGCAAACCAGCCAAAGATTGCACACAACATAGTCAGTGATTTTCATACAGAGCGCTACGTGTCGTTACCAACATAAAAACCTAAAGAGCCTACTTACAATATGTATGAGGAAGGTAGGGCCACAAAAATTGTAAATACAGTGAGCTGAGTGGATGCCCAGGGGGGAGTGGGCGTTCACTTCCACCAAAACCTCAGCCTCCATGAGTACGGGGCTGAGTTTTGTGATCATGGCAGTGAGGGTTGCGGATGATGGGGGGTTGGGTCTAATGAGGAGAGGAGGATGTAAGGAAAAGGGTGAGGGATGCATGGATGCCAAGTGATGCTGGAAAGGTGCTGGAGGAGATCAGTAAGGATAGCGGGAGAGGAGGACTTGGTGAGATCAGAGTCTCTGCGAGGGATAAGTTGGGTAATGGGTGCACTGATGGTGTACTTCCATATTTCAAGGATGAGGGTGTGGACATCGAGAAATTTTGGATCAGGGTTGGCAAGGACGAAGGTATACAGGGAGGGGGTTGAAGAGGAGGAAGGTGGGGTGGTATCCATGACAGGGTGAGTGAGGTGGACTGTGGTTTTTTGGAGGAGAGGGTGGAGGAGAGGTCGCCACTTGAGTATTTGGAAGGTTTTTTGGCAGGTCGTTTTGGAGGGCGACAGGAGTGGGAGGGGGCAGAACCAAAGGCAGGAGCAGGAGCAGGGTCAAGGGCAGGGTAAGGAGCGACATACAGGTGGGGGATACAGGGATGTGAGGAGGAGATAGAAGGGGAGGAGACTGTGAGAAGCAGAGGTGGATGAGACGGCAGCGGCGAAATCCGCGCAGTGAGGCCCGGGTGACGGGCAGCAGCGATGGCGTGCAGATGGACGAAAAGACGACAGCAATTGCTCGAACTCTTCCAAATCGACGAGTATAGTCCAGGCAGTGTAATTCCTCGACACAGAACTGAGGGAATCCAACCCTCGAATTCCACGGAAACTGTTTATTTTTTTTCCTTTATTATTATTTTAATACCTAAACAATCAGGTAGGCTGTCAGCGGTATGCTTCGCCGCTCTTCAGCCATAGTGTTGACAATAACAGAACACAGAATGGAGAATCAGAATTAACATAGTGACAGGCAAAAAATAGTGGTCACAGACACACAAAAAACACGGAGCCAGTCAAACTCGACGATAACGACACTGAAAACACGTTGATGCGGCGCACAGAACACAGATGAATCCGACGACACAAGTGAACATAGAAGCGTGACGGCGGACACTAAAATCACAAAATGACATCACACACACGAGACACAGATGGCGATGAGCTCCAGCGCGCGAAAGTCCACGCAGCATGTGCGAGTCTGGGGAACTGCCAAGAGGGGAAGAAAGGTGAGGTGGTGGAGAGGGTGGAGAGGGGAGAACTAAGACGCCAATGGCTGAGGAGATGAGAGGAGGAGTAGAGGGACAGGGTAGGGGAAGCCCAGGGGTGGAGTGGGGAGAAAGGGAGGAGAGAGGGAGGGTGCCCAAAGGAACAGACACAGGAAGAGGGAGGGAGGATCAAAGTTGGTAGGAGGGGTATACGGAGGGGAGGACGACATCATAATGGATGGGCAGCTGGCGGAAGCCACCTTCGGAGAGGGTAAGAAGGGTATAGAGATGGAGACCGAGTGGGACGTGGGAATACAGGCACGGCAGCAGGCGAGGGCGGGAGAGGATGGGCGAGGCAAGCAGGTGAGGAGGATCGAGTTTGTGGGAGGTGTACAGGATCCGTATCCTCTCAAGGAAAAGGAGGAGATGGGGGAATGGAATGAGATCGTAAAGGATCCGCGTGAGGGAGATGAGACGGATGTGGTAGGAGAGGCGGAGAGCATGGCGTTCAAGGATTTGGAGAGATTTGTAAAAGGTAGCGGGGTCAGAGAACCAGGCCGGATGGGCGTAACAAAGGATAGCGCGGATGAGGGATTTATAGGTGTGGGATATGGTGGAGGGGTCCAGACCCCACGTACGAACGGAAAGGAGCTTGAGGAGATTTAGACGGGAGCGTGCCATGTCTTGGATTGTCTGGAGATGGGGGGTCCAGGATAGTCGATGGTCAAGGGTGAAGCCAAGGTACTTAAGGGTGGGGGTGAGTACGATAGGACAGCCATAGATGGTGAGATAGAAATCAAGGAGGCGGAAGGAAGGGATGGCTTTGCCTACAATGATAGCCTGGGTTTTAGAGGGATTGACCTTGAGCAACGACTGGTTGCACCAAGTGGTGAACCGGTCAAGATGGGATTGGAGAAGGTGTTGGGAGCGCTGCAGGGTGGGGGAAAGGGCAAGGAAGGTGATGTCATCGGCAAACTGGAGAATGTGGACGGGGGTGACGGCGGCGGCATGTCCGCCGTATATAAAAGGTACAGAAGGGGAGAGAGGACTGAGCCTTGGGGCACACCGGAGGAGGGGGAAAAAGGTGTAGGAATCTGTGTTAGAGATGGTGACATAGGAAGGACGGTGGGAGATAAAGGAGCGGATCAGACGGACGTAATTAATGGGAAGGGTGAAGGTTTGGAGCTTCAAGAGGAGACTGGAATACCATATGTGGTCATAAGCACGTTCGAGGTCCAGGGTGAAGAAGATTGCGGAGCGACGGGAATTAAGCTGTTCGGAAAGGAGATGAGTGAGGTGAAGGAGAAGGTCGTTGGAAGAGAAGAATGGCCGAAAGCCACACTGGATAATGGGAAGGAGGCGGTGCTGGCGGAGATGCTGGTGGGTGCAGCAGGTGAGGATAGATTGCAGGACCTTGCTGAAGGCTGAGGTAAAACTGATGGGATGGTAGGAAGAGATGGCGGATGGCAGTTTGCCAGGTTTAAGAAACATCAGGATACGGGAGGTTTTCCGAGGTCGGGGTCATAACCGATGGACAGGACTACATTGTAGAGCCTGACCAGGGTAGGAAGGAAAGAGACAGAACTTTCATGATGGTGACGGTAGGTGACAAGATCATGACCAGGAGTGGTGTTGCGTTTCGTGCAGAGTGTAGCAATGAGATCCTGTGTAGTAATAGAGGCATTGAGTTCCGTGTGTTCAATGTTGTCCAAGAACTGGAAACCAGGTGCAAGTGGAGGGACAGAGGTGTCAGTTCGATCGCAGACATCCGGGAAGAGAGAGTAATCGAACAGTGGATCATCGGGGATGTGAAAGACATCAGAGAGCTAAGAGGCAAAGTGATTGGCCTTACTAAGGGCGTCAGGGAAGGGGTGATCATCATGGAGAAGAGGATAGTAGGAGGAGGGTTTAGTTCCGATAAGGCGACGGAAGGCTGACCAGAACTTGAACGAGTTTATATAGGCAGGGTAGCATTTAAGCCAGTCCCGGCGTTTCTTAGCTGCGAGCAAATTTCGAATGTGTTGGTGGAGTTGCCAGTGGCATCGGAGTGTGTCCGGGTCACACATGTGGAGGAAGGCATGGTAGAGATGGAGGGATTCACGAAGGAGGGGGACGGCCAGTGGGGGTAAGGTAGGACGGTGGGGGTGGATGACGACAGTAGGGACGTGGGCCTCCACGGCGTCAGACAAGGTCTGCTGGAAAAGGCGGCAGTGTGGGTTACAGCATCAGGGTGGTGGTAGGTGATGGGGTGGCTATGACATGAGTGGAGAGGGTGTCCCAGTAGGCATTCCAGTTGGCACAGGAATAGTCATGGACGTACTTTGGGGGAGGGTCATTACAAGTGTTTGGGTGGGGGAGATGGCTGTCTGAAACGATAGGAGGATGGGGAGATGGTCGCTATCAATAGGCTCCAGAACATCCACCGTTATGCGGCCAAGGAGGTTAGGAGAGGAAAGGATAACATCAGGAGTGGATTTGGGATGGGTGTGCTGAGGGATGGGGATGAGGTCGCCTTGAAGGGAGGAGAGGAACCAATGCCATCGACGTAACTAGGCGGCGGAACGACTATGGATGTTGAGGTCCGCGGCAATGATGTAGAAGTAGAAGGTAACTTCATTGTGGGAGAGGACGTCGAAGGGAATAGGGACATTAGGGGGACATAAATGGTGGCGCAGGTGACGGTAAGGCCGGCGAAGAAGAGACTAAGGATCAGGTGTTTGGTGGGGTCGGGAAGGAGAGGTTGGAGCCGAACTGGGAACTGGCGATGGTGACCAATGGCAACTCCGCCACGCGCAGTCAGGAGGGGATTATCGGAGCAGTGAAGGAGGTAAGGCGACTTGTGGATGGAGTGGTGGGGTTGGAGGAAAGTTTCATTGAGGAGCAAGGGTGTGCAGGAAGAGGTTCTTGTTGGCGGGAAGGTAGCAGATGTTGTTGAAAAGGATACGGTGCTGTCACGCCATGACAGGGATTTAGACAAGGGTGTCAAGACGGGAAGAGGTGAAATGGGCCTGGTTGTTGGAGTAGGTGGCATACATTTGTAAGTGGAAAATGGAACGGGTGGCGAGGGATACCTGTTGGAGGGTGTGAGGGCGCTGGAAAGGGTGGACGTTTTGTAGGACAATGGTGAGGAACCTGATGATGTCCTCAGCGGTGGGGGAGGGGATGAAGAGAATTGCCAGGAGGGGTGGGGGTGTCCAGAGGACGGACAGGTACGATGAGTTCAGGAGTGGTTGGAGGGGGTTGGTCTGTACACTTTTGGGAGTAGGTGGGATGAGGGAGATTGCAGTAATGACTGGATTGAAGGTTAGGGCACTGCCGGAGGAAATGCACTTGTCTAGAATGCGGGCAGGTGGGGTCCTCGCGGCACTCAGCTGTTGGGTGTGTGTTATAGCGCAGACACCTCTGGCAGCACAGTGATTGAGGAGAGGAACGGGAGGGATGGTCCTTATAGCACTGGTTGAAGAAGAGGGCACCCTCCATCAGGAGACATTCAATGGAGGTAGCGTCCTGTGAGAATACCCGCATAAGGCAGGTGGGGCCGGCTGAGTTGAAAATCCGGCGGACCGCCCGCACCTCCAGACTGGGCTGTGCCTCGAGCTCTGCCAACACCTCCTCCTCCATGATCAACAGACTGAGCCGAGTGATCACGGCGGTGAGGGTCGACAGGCGACGCGGGGGTTGGGGTTGGTGAGTGGGAGATGGAGAAGGAGCAGGGGTGAGGGAAGCATTGGGGCCAAAACGGATGATGGGGAGGCGGGAGAGGACTTCAGTATGGAGGGTACGGCTGGGGGAGGAAATGAGAACAGAATACCATCTGGGAGTGAGGAGAGAGATGGGGGCACAAGGGATGTGTTAGCGGAGGAGGAGGGAGAGATTCTGTGCCTCGAGAAGGGAAGGATCGGGACAGGAGAGGAGGTATTTGTATAAAGAGGGGGGAGGAGGAGGAGGAGGAGTAGGTGGAGGGGAGCAGGGCCAGGTGGTGAAACATCCATGGCATCCTGGGGGGAAGGAGGACGGGGTGGGGCCTTTTTGGGAGCAGAGGAGGTGGTGGTGCCACTAGGGCGTTTAAAGGCAGCAGAAGGGTGGGTGGTGATATGAGGGATGGGAGCTATAGGGAGGTGGCGGAAAAGGCCAGGTCCCAGCGCGGCCGCAGCAGTTGGCGCCAGAGATAGTGACGATGAAGGCGATGGCTACAGCGACGGTGGTGGTGCTGATGGCGAAGGCGATGGGGAGAGCGGGGCATGGGCAGTGGCCCGACGGGCCACCACCCTAGCTGGAGTGGCAGTGACAGGCTGGGGGAGTGGGGGGAAAGGATCAGAGGGAGAGGAGTGGCAGGAAGAAGCTGGAGAGGGGGCGACAAAGAGCGAGGGCGAAGGGAGAGTGAGAAGAGGAGGTATGGAAAGAGGGGGGTGTGACTGGGCACACCATGTAATGGTGGTGGTGGTGGCGGCAGAGGTGGAAGTATAAACTATGGCTGTGGTGGTAGTGGTCATAGTGGTGGTGGGGCTGACATCACGACAAGGATAAACAAAAATGCACAGGACGAAAAGGATAGGAAGAAAAAAACTGGGGACAGACGAGGACGGATGAAGACGAAGACAGACGAGGACCAGAGTCCCACACTGCTGGCGCTGGCGCTGGCTGGCACCTGAAAACCTAGCGCTTTGATTAGTGCTGGAATGGCACAATCGAAGGGCGGGAACCTTGCGGAGTATCGCCAGAGATGACTGCAACTGTAACAGCCTGCCCCTATGTAGGTCCTGTTAAAAGAACTCACCACTAAAAAAAGTCTGATTAATGCTCCAACATTTTAATCATATCTGTGGTACTCTCACCCATCACTCTCATCCATCTGCCCAGCCATACATCATTAATATAAAATTGACTGGCTAATTAAATAATCTGATCATGAAATCCCCTTTGTATTTGTATTCTGTCTCTCAATTGTCTTGTCAAACTAGTGGAAGGAAGTGAGTTAGAATTCTGATATACTGCTCTCAAACTAATCCTGCACAGACCTGTCGATGTGTGTGAGCAATAGGACAATTGGTAATGATTCCAAACTCCAAAAGTAGTCCTATATTCCCCAGAAGGACTGGATGCTTAAATGTTGCTGGGGTAAATTCAGGGCCATTGTATGCAGCTGCAGAAAATGCTTTGTGACTTGGCAGCGGTACATGCTGCGCAGGGCCTCCCAACCAATGATGCAGTATGGATTTAATGATCTTATGTGCAGGACACTGTAGGCAACTGCTCAAAAAAGTTCTGCACCACTTGTTTGTCTATAAATGAATGGGGGCATAGAGTCAAAGGGAACACAGACTAAAAGAACTGGTCTTATTGGTAGTGGGACAAAGTGGGTTCTGGGTCTATTTTGATATCAAATTATTTATGTAAATTAATTTATCTTTTAATTACACCCAACTCCTGATAACATCGTGAATTTTCCACAACCTGGACGTGGGTCTCCCTGACTTGAGCACTTGGCGTTCATGGAGTTTGTGATGCCTGCTCCATTCACTGCCACTGCCTACCGACGTGATATAAGGTCTGAAAATGGTCACTAACTGACCAAAACTGGTAACCACAAAACTGATAACCAAAGTAGTAAGAAAAACATCTGTTGTCAAGAAATTCTCTCAAAAATTTCTGGTGTGGGTATTGGTGGGAGAATGTGCAGCTGGCATAAAGTTAAACATTGTCAGATCACAGTAGTAACAGTAGTAGTAGGAGGAGGAGGAGAGGGTTTTATTTGGTGCACGACAGCAAGGTCTTCAGCGCCCGCTCAGTAACATAGTGAGACGAGTGTCAAGAAAAAAACTCAGAACAGTAATATAAAACAGAACATAAAAGACAGGAACAAGCTTCGAAAAATATGTGCCTACCCACACCAAAGCGTGGGATGATGCAGGGCGTCAGCAGTAAAACATGGACAACACAGGAAGAAAGTGGTAGAGGGAGCTAAAACAATGCAGCAGATGGAAGTGGCTGCTGACTACAAGGAAGAAAGGGAGTAGTCAGACACTCTGCAGTACACTCCAGCCTAAAAGCTTAGGCCAGAGTCCAGAAACATCACAAAACTTTAAAACCCTAGACACACACATCTCATTTTTAGGTAAAACAGGAGGCAGATCCCCATCAACTCGTGCTTCTGCCCTTGCATGACAGTATAAAATGCAGTCTGTTAAAATGTGCCACACAGAGATGTGCACACCACAAGCATCACAAAACAGAGGATCCTCCCGCCATAATAAAAAGCTATGTGTAAAAGGACAGTGCCCAATCCGAAGACGTGTGAGTGCCACTTATTCCCGCCTGAGCAACCGGCAGGAGGAACGCCACGGCCAAGTTGTTGACTTCACCAACCGCAGTTTATTGGCCGTCACCGCCAGCCATTCTTCCTCCCACAACTCCATGCACTCCATGGAGTGCAGAGATGACAGGCTGCAAGGGAATAGGACACTGGACCACATCCTGTTCTCTGCAGGCCTCCTTGGCAGCCCCATCAGCCTGTTCATTGCCCCACACGCCTACATGACCAGGCACCCAGCAGAAGGATACCTCCTTACCCCGCCGTTGGAGAAAGTATAGTTGGTCTTATATCAGCTGGACGATCTCCTCAGTTGGGTACAGATTCTGTACTGATTGTAAGGCACTAAGAGAATCGGAGCAGAGAAGAAATCGATTGCCCCGAATACGATTCATCTGCTCCAGTGTCTTCAGGATCGCGTGGAGCTCCGATACGAAAACGGTATATTCGTCAGGGAGGCGAAGCCGGGTAAAATGATCAGGGAACACCATAGAACAGCCAAGAAATTCGCCTGTTTGAAGCCATCCGTGTAAACGACGTTGAAACCGTGATGCACATCTAAAATGTTAAAAAACAGAGATTGGAATCTAAAATGTGGTGTGCTATCTTTCTTAAAAGTAGTCAAATCTGAAATAAGTTTGAGTCTCTGGAGGAGCCAAGGTAGAAATCTGCTTCAACTGCGACGTAAAACACAAAGACCAGCCATAGACATCGCAGCGAGGCCATCCTGTGCGCGAATCCCATAGGGCTGCGTCGGACGTCGCCAGTGATGAAATATCCATGACAGAGAAGGCTGAGCAACGGTATGGTATGCAGGTGTGCATGGTGTGGACAAAGAGTTATAGGCCTGGCGCACTGTAAGTAGCTGTCGACGCATATAAAGTGGCAGTTCACCAGCCTCTGCACAGAGGCTTGGTATGGGGCTAGTTCGGAATGCCCCAGTGGCCAACCGAAGCCCTTCATGGTGCACAACGTCCAACATCTTCAAGTAAGAAGGCCTCGCAGACCCATACACCGTGCACCCATAATCGAGCCGAGATCGCACAAACGCCCTGTAAAACTGGAGCAGACAAGTCCTATCAGCTCCCCATGTACTGTGGCTAAGACATTTTAAAATATTTAAAGCCTTAAGTGACCGTCGTTTCAGGTATTGAAGATGAGGTAAGCACATAAGCTTCGAGTCAAAAATAAGCCCGAGAAATTTCATCGTGTCTTTAAAAATAAGAATAGTGTGTCTCATCCCCAACTCAGGAAAGGTTAAAATCGAACGAGAAAACTTAAGAAGAACACATACAGACTTCTCGGTGGAAAACTTAAAACCATTCTTCTGCACCCAGTCATCCAAACATCTAAGAGTAAGTTGCAACTGACGCATTGTCGTTGCAAGGCTTGAAGAAGAGCAAAACAAAGAGAAATCATCCACAAACAAACAACACTGGACAGGACTTTTCACTATGGACGTAATGCTATTAATAGCGATGGCAAAGAGAGTCACACTTAAAACGCCACCCTGAGGGACACCGTTCTCCTGCTCAAAAAGATCAGACAGGACGTCACCAATTCGATATCTAAAATATCGTGGCGAGAGGGAAGACTGAATAAACCACGAAAACCCCATTTGTGAAGCTGCTCCAGGATGAGACGCCTCCAAGTGGTATCGTAAGCCTTCTCGATGTCGAAAAATACTTAGAAGGAGATGTCGGCGTAGGAAAGCTTGTTCTATAGGCGCTTCCAGGAGGGCAAGGTTATCGAAGGGGAAACGAAACCTCCTGAACCCACACTGAAAGCGACTATGGAGTTGCCAGGATTCTAACATCCAGACAAGGCGGCGGTTGACCATCTGCTCCAAGGTCTTCCCCATGCAACTAGTGAGGGCTATGGTATCTACTTGGGCTCATGCGGTCTTTCCCAGATTTTAAAAAAGTAATTAAAACTGCCTCACGCCACGAGTCAGGAAAGTGACCTGATGCCCAAATGACATTAAAAAGTGAGAGAAGGATTTCTTTTTTGCATATTGTGAGGTGCCATAGCATACTGTAATGGATCCTGTCGGGGCCAGGGGAGGTGTCACAAGCTGCAGACAATGCAGAATCCAGCTCCCACATAAAAAATTGGCAGTTGTAAACTTCATGAGAGGTGGACTGGAAGTCCATACTACATCTCTCACCAACCGCTCTATGGCGCTGGAAACCTGGATCCTGACTGGTTGTTACAGTAACTGTGGCAAAATACGCTGCTATAGTCTGGGCAATTTCTCGCGGATCCGTGTGGAGAGTGCCGTTATTCATTACAGCAGCCATGGGGCACCTCCCTCCTCTGCCAGAAATTCTCCTGATGGTCTCCGACACAATGGAACCTTTGGTGGAACGATTAATGGTGTTCAGGAACTTTTGCCACAACCTCTTCTTGCTCTCACGAATAATGCGGCGACATCTTGACCTCACCACCGAAAAGGCTGCAAGATTCTCAGCAGTCGGCTGACACTGGAACCGACACAGAGCCGCACGCCTGGTCCTCTACATTTATACTCCGCAAGCCACCCAACGGTGTGTGGATGATTGCATAGCGGCAATCGGCACTCCACCAAGGGACAGGTGGCCTATTCCGGTGGCCTGTGGACTGTGGAATGGATGCTGCAGTGGCTTCGTGGACCGTTTTGGTTATATGATCCATCCATGCCTCAACATTCGCACAGTGTTCGATCTGGACCAACTGGCTATTAAGTGCCCAGTCGGCTCCACTGAGCACCCATCGTGGTGGTCTCCTTTCAGGGTCCACGCAATCTGGCAGGTGAATCCAGATTGGGAAATGATCACTGCCGTGCAAGTCAGGAACCTCTTCCCACTGAGCACTAGTGGCAACAGCTGGAGAGCAAAGCGAGAGATCAATGGCAGAGAATGACCCAGTCGCTGTGCAGAAATGAGTGCTCTGTCCTCCATTGCGCAAGTAGGCACAGGACGACAGGAGAAGCCTCTCAATTGCTCTAGCCCTGGGTCAGGTAACTGCAGAGCCCCAAAGCACATTGTGGCCATTAAAGTCACCACAAATAATGAATGGCTGGGGGAGCTGTGTAAGAAGGTCGGTGAGGGCCACTTCATCAAGAGCATCATGTGGGGGCAAGTAATGCGAACATACAGTCAATGGATGACGCACGTGCACGGACACAACGACGGCCTGTAAAATTGTTGTAAGGGAGAGAGGCGAGGAGTGGTAGTCCGTCCTGACCAAAATACCTACGCCTGTTCTAACTCTCTCTCCACGCAGGGTGTCCTTTTTGTGATGCGTATAGCCTCGTAGCTCAGGGGAGTATGATGGATGGAAATAAGTCTCTTGGAGACACAGTCAAAGTGGTCTACCCTGAGAGAGTAGACGAAGTTCCTCTACATGCGTCCTGAACCCTTGCAAGTTCCACTGAAGGATGGGAGCCATCTATGAAGAGGGTTGCACCTTCATCCTGTCTCTCCAATGGGGCGGGGAGACTGCAGCAGGTGGAGGGGTAGCCATGGTGCGAGATGATTGCCCCACACATACGTCGAAATCCATCAACTCTGGGCGTAAAACAACATCTGCATGGTCAGACGGCTTACCACGGGATTTGCCCATACGGGAGCTTGCTGCGGTTTGGTGGGCTTTGGGGGAGCCGATGTGGGAGTGGTAATGGCTGTACTGGGCCTCGGAACATCCTCAACTGTTGGAGGCGCCAGGGGCTGGCCCAAGTTCGCCACTGTACCTTTGTCTGCCGTTCGAGTAGGGGCTACAGGCTCTGAAACGCTGACTGCATTGCAAGTGCACTGACAGCTGCAGGTGTTACTGCCAACACTCGCCACCTCTGTCTGTGTTGAGGCATCGGCTTTTGGGGTAGGCTGCTGAACCATGGATGCAAAAGATGTAGCAAATGTGGGAGGTTGCATTGAATTGTAGATCTTTTTGGCCTCACCATAGGGGATACACTTGGTTGTTTTTATTTCCAGAAATTTGTTTCCTTCTAAAAATATTTGGCAGTTCCTACTCCAAACAAGGTGGTTTCTCGAGCAATTGATACATTTGCCTGCAGACGAGCAACCAACTCCTTCATGAGCAGCCTTACCATAGCTGCCACAAGTCGCTTCGCCTTTACATCCTAAGGTGGTATGCCCAAAACGATGGCATTTAAAACAGCGCATTGGGGTCGGCAAATAAGACCTCACACTAAGGAGAAGGAAGCCAGCTTTAACATGTCCAGGGAGTTTCGTGCGACTGAAGGTCAGAATAAAGGAGTCAGATTTGACAAGATTGCCATCAACCCTCTTCATGATATGTTGGACATCAACGATACCTTCCGGAGCCTACTCACGTTGCAATTCTTCCTTTGGAATGTCAACTAGATCCCGGCATGTCACGGTGATGTGCAGTTCAGTGCCTATGGCATACTCTCCAAGGCATTTAGCAGATTGGAGGTTAGTTGCTTGCTGGGAAGTGGAAGTTTCCACTAGCAAGGTCCCATTACATAAGCGCTTCACCGATTTTAAGGAGCCACAGATTCCCTCCAAACCCTTATGTATATAGAAGGGCGAAACCTTCTCGAAACTAGCCTCCTGCCGTTTCACAATGAGAAACACATTCGTATTACCAGAATGCATTCTGTTTCCTAAGACTGGACTTGTCAAAGAAGTGCCGGAGTCTGGGGACTGACTGCATGAGCCCTCTGGGTGTTAGAACCTTCCAGTGGCCCAACCTTTCCGCTGGGAGGAAGAAAAGAGGATTTCTAAGGATCCATCTCGGTCCCACGAGCAGCTAGGGAACTAGAAGTCCACCTAGACAGAGCCCCGCATGTCTAGGTAAGCTTTGTACAACTGAGGTGCGGCAGGTTCCCCAGAGGTTGCCCGCTAACGACTGTTCCACCTCAACAGCCATGCATCTCATCAGCGCGTAGCACACCTTGAGATTGAGATGTTGTTTATAGAGGTTTATTCCATCCTCGCGATCCGGGCAGTCAAGCCAAGACCCCCACTCCCTGAAACACACAACACTCCACCGCCGCGCCACACGGTGGTCGCTGAAGTATGCTCACAGCTTGACAGGGGACTGGCGGCGCTTACCAGTCCCCAGTTCAGGAACCCTGGGGTCGGCAAGCCCGTACCCAGCACCTGAATGCCGAGCCGCTGGGGGCTGTCAGATCACAGTACTGACAAGAATGGTGTTTGGTGGTAAGGGAGAGATTTCAAGTTGTTGTCGGAGACTGGAAAAGCTCACTGTTTTTAGTGAGATTCTCTTTTGGAGGGAATCCTGGTGGTTGGACTGCACTGGTTCGTAATTCTGCGATTGACGACTGTCTCCGTTTTTGTGGCAAAAAATACAGAAGGTGTAAGTGGGTGCTCCATGAGAGGTACTTGCTGGTAGGATGCGAAGATGTCTGCATCAGGAAGCTGTTGCTGGTGCAACATTAAATAGTCTGCATTGGAGTGGTTCTTGCTGGTAGCATGCGAAGGTATCTTCATCAGAGAAGCTCTTGTGGGTTAAATGAAAAAGTGCCCAGATCGACTTGGCGTAGCAGTGCAGCAGATGGTGCCATGGCCTGGAGTCGTACTCATGTCCTGACCATTCCTTCTGGTCTGCATGTCTGCACTGCACGACTTAGCACATCACAGTCTTACTTATGGTGAGAATAATTGGTGGCGTTGGCAGAGTAGTTAAATAATTGATTTCACACTTGTGAAATCCAGGACGATCGCCTGTCTCATCTCCCTTGCACTGCTAATGAATGTGTGGTCTCCTGGATTTAAGTCACCAACTTCGTCACTCTTCTGCTCAAGTGTAGCAGCTGGCAGTTAACACTGCACATTGGAAGAGGGCGAATTCTTAGGAGGGCAAGAAGCAATGAAATGATAGTCAAGAAACAGTGCTTTCCAATTAATCTGTACATAAATATGGACAGATATAGGTCAGATATAGGTATCACACATTTTACTTATTCATTAATATGTTTATCTTACACATGTATTTATGAATAAATATGAATACTGAGTTTAATCACTGGTTCGGTTCGACCCTTCCACATACAAAAATAAGTTGGAGTCTACTGATCTATACCCTAGGAGATAATATCAATCACCTCAAAATCATCGCCAACGTATTACTCCTGTTAGATAGCGGTAGTGAGAGTGAGACTTTTGTTTTGCAAGTTCCCCACTTTGAGAGCTATCCATTTAACTTTGCGCACAAGCATTTAAAGGTTAGTTCTTAAAAAGGGCCGGCCGGAGTGGCCGAGCAGTTCTAGGCGCTACAATCTGGGACCGCGTGACCGCTACGGTCGCACGGTCGAATCCTGCCTCGGGCATGGATGTGTGTGATGTCCTTAGGTTAGTTAGGTTTAAGTAGTTCTAAGTTCTAGGGGACACAATCATCAGAACTTGCTGTGTTCTGCCCAATTTTGTTCTGGAGCAACATCCCAGATGGTATGTGCCAGGAGACATACATAACATTTATATGGACTCAACGATGGAAGGAATTCCAAGACAATATGGAAGGCATGCAGCTGCAGATGCATTGAAAGCCAGATATGACTTCAAGATGTATTTCAACTCCATAGGTGCTCCCCCATAGCAAGAAGAGGGTGTTGATGCTGGGAGGTGGTGATGACAGTAGAGCTTTGGAAAACAGTACACTTTTGTATGTCATTAATTTTTATGTATTTTATATCTGTTATGTAAGAAACAATTTTTTGTTGTAAATCATCAAATATTTCTGTTCTGCAATTTGTAATTGACATCTGTTGTGTACAGAAGTTGTAATCCAAAACTTAGTGTACTTTCCTGTACAAATTACACATAATAAATGTTGTTTTGTGGGCACCAGTGCCCAGTTGGGAAATAATTTTAGTTTTCCATAACATTGAAGACTTACAGCGATTACTATGAAGTTGTGCTTATTGCTCACAATTATACAGAAGACTAAACACAATTAACTGTTACATCATAATTGGTGGTAATTTCAATATTTATTCGTCTCTAATAACAATGATTTAAGGCACATAGTTACTGAATTGGTTTGTTCCCTACCATAACACTCCTGACAAGATTAGAAAATGCTAAAGTGATCTATTTCATCAAATAGATTGGAGAAATATGAGCTGATGAACTGTGTTCTGTTAGAACCAAACAGGATAAATACTCCTACTGCTATTTTCTAAGATTCTGATACTACTTTTCTGTCTTATTCCTTCAAAAACTGTTGAACTGTGGTTTGTAGATACTGGTTAAGAATAATGTACATATTAATCAATTTTAATTTTACCAGTTTACTGAGTTCAGTCATATGAAATCAGTAAGTTGTCATGGAATAGTGCTTTGGGGTCACTCATGGCTCAAAAATGTGCTGTAAGAGTAATACCTGGTGGATTCATTATGATCTTGTAGGCATTAAGGAGTGTGGCTGACTAATGCTGCAGAGAATATTTCCTTGTGAAATTTATTGCAAGCTTATTTATTTATTTATTTATTTTTTGGTCATCAGTCTACTGACTTGTTTGATGCGGCCCGCCAGGAATTCCTTTCCTGTGCCAACCTCTTCATCTCAGAGTAGCACTTGCAACCTACGTCCTCAATTATTTGCTCGACGTATTCCAATCTCTGTCTTCCTCTACAGTTTTTGCCCTCTACAACTCCCTCTAGTACCATGGAAGTCATTCCCTCATGTCTTAGCAGATGTCCTATCATCCTGTCCCTTCTCCTTATCAGTGTTTTCCACTATATTCCTTTCCTCCCCGATTCTGCGTAGAACCCCCTCATTCCTTACCTTATCAGTCCACCTAATTTTCAACATTCGTCTATAGCAACACATCTCAAATGCTTCGATTCTCTTCTGTTCCGTTTTCCCACAGTCCATGTTTCACTACTGTACTCCAGACGTACATCCACAGAAATTTCTTCCTCAGATTAAGGCCGGTATTTGATATTAGTAGACTTCTCTTGGCCAGAAATGCCTTTTTTGCCATAGCGAGTCTGCTTTTGATGTCCTCCTTGCTCCGTCCGTCATTGGTTATTTTACTGCCTAGGTAGCACAATTCCTTAACTTCATTGACTTCGTGACCATCAATCCTGATGTTAAGTTTCTCGCTGTTCTCATTTCTACTACTTCTCATTACCTTCGTCTTTCTCCGATTTACTCTCAAACCATACTGTGTACTCATTTGACTGTTCATTCCGTTCAGCAGATCATTTAATTCTTCTTCACTTTCACTCAGGATAGCAATGTCATCAGCGAATCCTATCATTGATATCCTTTCACCTTTTATTTTAATTCCACTCCTGAACCTTTCTTTTATTTCCATCATTGCTTCCTCGATGTACAGATTGAAGAGTAGGGGCGAAAGGCTACAGCCTTGTCTTACTCCCTTCTTAATAGGAGCACTTCGTTCTAGATCGTCCACTCTTATTATGTCCTCTTGGTTGTTGTAGATATTGTATATGACCCGTCTCTCCCTGTAGCTTACCCCTACTTTTTTCAGAATCTTGAACAGCTTGCACCATTTTATACTGTCGAACGCTTTTTCCAGGTCGACAAATCCTATGAACGTGTCTTGATTTTTCTTTAGCCTGCTTCCATTATTAGCCGTAACGTCAGAATTGCCTCTCTCGTGCCTTTACTTTTCCTAAAGCCAAACTGATCGTCACCTAATGCATTCTGAATTTTCTTTTCCATTCTTCTGTATATTATTCTTGTAAGCAGCTTCGATGCATGAGCTGTTAAGCTGATTGTGCGATAATTCTCGCACTTGTCAGCTCTTGCCGTCTTCGGCATTGTGTGGATGATGCTTTTCCGAAAGTCAGATGGTATGTCACCAGACTCATTCTACACACCAACGGGAATAGTCGTTCTGTTGCCACTTCCCTAATGACTTTAGAAATTCTGATGGAATGTTATCTATCCCTTCTGCCTTATTTGACCGTAGGTCCTCCAAATCTCTTTTAAATTCCGATTCTAATACTGGATCCCCTATCTCTTCTAAATCGACTCCTGTTTCTTCTTCTATGACATCAGACAAATCTTCACCCTCATAGAGGCTTTCAATGTATTCTTTCCATCTATCTGCTCTCTCCTCTGCATTTAACAGTGGAATTCCCCTTGCACTCTTAATGTTACCACCGTTGCTTTTAATGTCACCAAAGGTTGTTTTGACTTTCCTGTATGCTGAGTCTGTCCTTCCGACAATCATATCTTTTTCGATGTCTTCACATTTTTCCTGCAGCCATTTCGTCTTAGCTTCCCTGCACTTCCTATTTATTTCATTCCTCAGCGACTTGTATTTCTGTATTCCTGATTTTCCCGGAACATGTTTGTACTTCCTCCTTTCATCAATCAAGTGAAGTATTTCTTCTGTTATCCATGGTTTCTTCGCAGCTACCTTCTTTGTACCTATGTTTTCCTTCCCAACTTCTGTGATGGCCCTTTGAAGAGACGTCCATTCCTCTTCAACTGTGTTGCCTACTGCACTATTCCTTATTGCTGTATCTATAGCGTTAGAGAACTTCAAACGTATGTCGTCATTCCTTAGAACTTCCGTATCCCACTTCTTAGCGTATTGATTCTTCTTGACTAATGTCTTGAACTTCAGCCTACTCTTCATCAGTACTATATTGTGATCTGAGTCTACATCTGCTCCTGGGTACTCCTTACAATCCAGTATCTGATTTCGGAAACTGTCTGACCGTGATGTAATCTAATTGAAATCTTCCCGTATCTCCCGGCCTTTTCCAAGTATACCTCCTCCTCTTTTGATTCTTGAACAGGGTATTCGCTATTACTAGCTGAAACTTGTTACAGAACTCAATTAGTCTTTCTCCTCTTTCATTCCTTGTCCCAAGCCCATATTCTACTGTAACCTTTTCTTCTACTTCTTCCCCCAACAACTGCATTCCAGTCGCCCATGAGTATTAGATTTTCGTCCCCCTTTACATACTACATTACCCTTTCAATATCCTCATACACTTTCTCTATGTGTTCATCTTCAGCTTGCGACGTCGGCATGTATACCTGAACTATCGTTGTCGGTTTTGGTCTGCTGTCGATTCTGATTAGAACAACCCGGTCACTGAACTGTTCACAGTACAGACCCTCTGCCCTACCTTCCTATTCATAACGAATCCTTCACCTGTTATACAATTTTCTGCTGCTGTTGATACTACCCGATACTCATCTGTCCAGAAATACTTGTCTTCCTTCCACTTCACTTCACTGACCCCTACTATATCTAGATTGAGCCTTTGCATTTCCCTTTTCAGATTTTCTAGCTTCCCTACCACGTTCAAGCTTCTGACATTCCACGCCCCGACTCGTAGAACATTATCCTTTCGTTGATTATTCAATCTTTTTCTCATGGTAACCTCCCCCTTGGTAGTCCCGTCCCGGAGATCCGAATGGAGGACTATTCCGGAATCTTTTGCCAATGGAGAGATCATCATGACACTTCTTCAACTACAGGCCACATGTCCTGTGGATACACGTTACGTGTCTTTAATGCAGTTGTTTCCATTGCCTTCTGCATCCTCATGTCGTTGATCATTGCTGATTCCTCCCCCTTTAGGGGCAATTTCCCACCCCTACGACAAGAGAGTGCCCTGAACCTCTATCCGCTCCTCCGCCCTCTTTGACAAGGCCGTTGGCAGAATGAGGCGGACTTCTTATGCCGGAAGTCTTCGGCTGCCAATGCTGATAACTTATCAAAATTTAGGCAGTGGCGGGGATCGAAAGCGGGACCGAAGACGTTTTGATTATGAATCAAAGACGCTACCCCTAGACCACAGGTTAGACCCACTGCAGTTCAAAAAGAGAAACAATATACAAAATTGCAATGCTAGAAATAAAACTGACATTCATTACTCAATATTAAGTTTATCTTTAGAACAAAGAAATGTTGCACAATGATGCAACAAAAATTGATAACTTAGCCAGTAATATAAAATGTTTGACAGAAAAGTAAAATTTTAAAGCAAACTAAAGCTTCTCCTACACAACTCCCATTCTCTAGAAGAATTTCTGTTATTATAATTTGTAAAAGGTGGTGGGCAGGAATTACCTTTTTGTTTTAAACAATCTGACAAAACCTCAAGGTAGGACACTGCCTCTAAGTACTTATGATACTCATGTATAAAATGTGTAACAGAAAATATTGAGGATGAATTCTACAGTAATCACATATGACTTTAAAAAATTTGTGCTAAGAATGTTGATTTGAAATGTGCAGCAACTATACTCACACTGCCATTACCAAATGGTAACTAAAAAATTAATTTACTTGCCTTTCAAAATTCTACACTAAAAATGGAAGTTGTAGTGTTAGTACACATAAATTGTGGAGCCATACTTTCACTTTTAGACTGATTTACTTTTCAAAATACACTGCCAGCAGTGGCCTTCAATGTACACATGAATCATGCAGCTACTTTTACAACTTTCACTTGTGAGCTTTTAAAAGTTTAGTCCCATAGTTATGGTACAAAACTCTTACAGCAATTATTTTAGCATGTATCACTTTCACTTTTATGATCCAACCCACAGCAATGATGGAAAAATACAAGAAAATATGATTAATACTACCCACACCTTACCATAGTTATTCATACTGATGGGCTTTAATGTGATTTGGTAGCACAAAGGTAAATAACTGCTGCTGTTGACAGTATTTTGATAAGCCACACATCATATGAATAGGCTACTCTCGTATCTCTATGGGTTGATAAGAAAACAGAATTCTCTGTGGGTTCCATGAAAGAATGAGTAGATAAACAAAAAAACTGGAATTCACACAACCACCACTTATTGACTGACAACAGTCTCATACACAAGTTGGAGAATTTGTTGTTGTTTAACTAACGTTCTTGTTTCATGGCTTCTAATGGCCTTCGTCTCAGTGGCAAAATTTTTCACAAATGTCTCAACATCATCATCGCTATTAGTCTGTAATCTTTCAGCTATTAATTGAAGAGCACTTGAATAGCTCCCTTCCTCACTCCGTTACCTTCTTTTCAGTGTAGAATTCATTGCTGCACCACTCTGTTCTATACTCAATGAAGTTACTGGAGAAGGTACTTCAGCTCTTACTTCAGTTTCTTCATTGAAGTCTATATCATTCTCCATCATCACATGAAGTGTGATCTTACACAGCATTATTCTCGACTGGGCTTTCATCCATCTGAAATACACTCCTGGAAATTGAAATAAGAACACCGTGAATTCATTGTCCCAGGAAGGGGAAACTTTATTGACACATTCCTGGGGTCAGATACATCACATGATCACACTGACAGAACCACAGGCACGTAGACACAGGCAACAGAGCATGCACAATGTCGGCACTAGTACAGTGTATATCCACCTTTCGCAGCAATGCAGGCTGCTATTCTCCCATGGAGACGATCGTAGATATGCTGGATGTAATCCTGTGGAACGGCTTGCCATGCCATTTCCACTTGGCGCCTCAGTTGGACCAGCGTTCGTGCTGGACGTGCAGACCGCGTGAGACGACGCTTCATCCAGTCCCAAACATGCTCAATGGGGGACAGATCCGGAGATCTTGCTGGCCAGGGTAGTTGACTTACACCTTCTAGAGCACGTTGGGTGCCACGGGATACATGCGGACGTGCATTGTCCTGTTGGAACAGCAAGTTCCCTTGCCGGTCTAGGAATGGTAGAACGATGGGTTCGATGACGGTTTGGATGTACCGAGCGCTATTTAGTGTCCCCTCGACGATCACCAGAGGTGTACGGCCAGTGTAGGAGATCGCTCCCCACACCATGATGCCGGGTGTTGGCCCTGTGTGCCTCGGTCGTATGCAGTCCTGATTGTGGCGCTCACCTGCACGGCGCCAAACACGCATACGACCATCATTGGCACCAAGGCAGAAGCGACTCTCATCGCTGAAGACGACACGTCTCCATTCGTCCCTCCATTCACGCCTGTCGTGACACCACTGGAGGCGGGCTGCACGATGTTGGGGCGTGAGCGGAAGACGGCCTAACGGTGTGCGGGACCGTAGCCCAGCTTCATGGAGACGGTTGCGAATGGTCCTCGCCGATACCCCAGGAGCAACAGTGTCCCTAATTTGCTGGGAAGTGGCGGTGCGGTCCCCTACGGCACTGCGTAGGATCCTACGGTCTTGGCGTGCATCCGTGCGTCGCTGCGGTCCGGTCCCAGGTCGACGGGCACGTGCACCTTCCGCCGACCACTGGCGACAACATCGATGTACTGTGGAGACCTCACGCCCCACGTGTTGAGCAATTCGGCGGTACGTCCACCCGGCCTCCCGCATGCCCACTATACGCCCTCGCTCAAAGTCCGTCAACTGCACATACGGTACACGTCCACGCTGTCGCGGCATGCTACCAGTGTTAAAGACTGCGATGGAGCTCCGTATGCCACGGCAAACTGGCTGACACTGACAGCGGCGGTGCACAAATGCTGCGCAGCTAGCGCCATTCGACGGCCAACACCGCGGTTCCTGGTGTGTCCGCTGTGCCGTGTGTGTGATCATTGCTTGTACAGCCCTCTCGCAGTGTCCGGAGCAAGTATGGTGGGTCTGACACACCGGTGTCAATGTGTTCTTTTTTCCATTTCCAGGAGTGTACATAAAATAACTCAGATAAAAGTATTCAGCTTTGTATTTTAGGGTGGTGTAAAGAAAAATTACTTTTATGAGCATGTGACAAATTCACATTGATATCAGTAACCAGCAGCTGCAGCAGAAGACTGCATTAGGATGGGTTAGATATGTTGCCAGACAACATCCAAATCATATTTTTAAAAATATGCAGATGGAAACTCCAAATGAAGATTAGTCGAAACTAGTAATACTTAGACTCCTGTTACTGGTGAGTATTAAAATCAACCAATAAACAACAGTACCATGTAGTAGGTTAAAAAGAGACCTATGCAAACTTGACAGTTAAATACAGAGAAAGACACTTCAAGACAATTACAGATTCACTTTCAAAGGTGAAAATTCTCGTCAAAGTAATATTCCTGTCCTCTCTTCTGCACTCTCAACACACGAAATGCTTCAATTAGATATTACATTTAATGCTATTACGTAAATAGACGCAACATTTAACAATCAGGCTACTTGCACGTTGCATAGTAAAGTACGCTATACACAAAACTATCACAAATAGTCTGCAATTCGAATATAACTACATGAATAATGGGGAAATATTTCCGTGCAGTTAACTATGCTTTTCAGAATACAAGACCAAATAGGTTTTAAGTAAATGTACAAACGTGAGAACTGTAGCTGTGTTCAGCTGATGGTGGGGATGACGACGTTAATGGTGTTGCCACGCTATTGCGAGGGATGTAGGGTTCTTCCAGAAATTCTAATTTGTGGAAGCACCACAAAGCTGGCGTATACACCTGAAAAACGATTGAAAACTAATTATCAATCGTGCTGTACGGTACTTCATTCCCAGGTTAGACTGTACTATCTAATACTGGTATTAAAGTTATTAGCAGTCCACTAGATGAACGATGAATACTTACATCATCTGTTCCAACTCCGCTTCTCACACTCTCTTTCCTTTTCCTACTCTCAACATTGTACATGTTCCTCATGTTATAAAACTTTGTTTGGCAATCCATTGGATTACTCAGTTGAGGCCTAACACGCTTCACTTTACAAAAAACACGAGACAGCTCTTCAGTACGGCAGTGTTTGTTATAATAATTTTTACTTTTCAAGTTATAAAGACACTGCTCTTCTTTCACTGCTCCTATCAAAATGCACATTTGTTCTTTTGTCCACGAGGTAGCCATTTTTCCTAGGAAAATACGTCTGAAGTCTGAGCCAGTGAGAACAGTGCTGTTTGTGACGTAGAGAGCGTTCTTGCTTCCTATTGGTTCTACTTTACGAGACACGTTACCGAAATATCGCAGAACTTCTTTTGTGTTTCACCTGAGAAAATGGCTCCTCAACGTGAAATAGCAGGAAAAAACTCGTAGAGCACCTCGTCAACATTACCTATCTCTTCTCGTGTACGGCCGCCTTAACGACGGCACGTTCGTTAAACTACGCAACAGCAGTAGGATGTCATTATTGCGGCACTGGGGTCCCAGATGTGCCTGAAAACTAACCGTCCTTGGATAAGAAGCTACGCACGGGAGTTTGTGATCTTAAAGAGATAGCACAGCCCAAGGAGCGAGACACAAAAAAACAACATAGCTGCATAAAAGCAACTGCCCACAGAAAGAAGAAAGAATCCGATGCTCTATTCGATGAAGTTCACAGCCGGGGACACGACCCAAACCTCGCCTAAAGTAATTCTGAAAATCTGACAGAAAATTCGTCTTCAGAGAAGAAGAGAAAGCAGCACATAGCCCATCAAGGCACTGAACAGATGACTGAATGAATTCTAAAGCAAGAAAGCGAAAGGAGTCAAAAGCAGTCAGGTCAAACAAACATCTGACAATGAAAACAGGAAAACGAATGCATTAAACGAAATTCATCGTGAAGTACGTGCCTCTCTACCTTAGTTCTGACCGGCAGAGTATTTAAAAAAGGAAAAACTCTGACCCTGACCTTCGAAAAGAGAACAATTCTTGCGAGGAAATGGAAGCAACAAAAGAATAACCCAAAGTAACGCCTTCATAGTAGTGGGCAGACGAAACAGAAGAAAGCGACCATGACATGCCGGGTGGTTATAATTAACGAGCAGTCACTCGTGTAGGCCTAATGTGGAGTGTAGCTTGCGTAAGACAGCAGAACTTGGTAGATATGCTAATGCGTTAATGCGGGACCGATTTATGTTGGAATTCCAGTTTCAGCCACCAGGTGCAAATCTGGCGCTGTGAACCCAAGACATAGGTGTAGAAATCTTTTCACATTTAATGGGTTTGGAACGTGATATGGGTGGAAAAAGCAAATAAGTGGGAAAGGTATGATGTTGATTTTATTATTAACCGTCACACAATTTGTTCAATATGAGCGCCGGAGACGAGATGCTGCGTCCGTAAAACTACGTGATCAACAGTTGCTGGCAGCAGTTCCAGTGGAATCTGATAAACGTGATCCAGTGTATTGCCCTTCCGATCAGACAGAGAGTGAATGTGTTCCAGATAAACGCGTTCTTTTACTTACCCCACAGCCAAAAGTCATGTGAACTCAGATCAGATGATCCTCGAGGCAATGGTTCTGGAAAGTCTCTGACTATATGACGTTCGTAGAAGATTGTATTGAGCAAATCTTTCAATGGGCGATCGAAACGAGGTGTTGGCCTGTCTTGCATGAAAACAATGGTTTCCACACCGTTGCTTTCTTCTAAAGCAGGAATTACATTCTATACAAGGAGCTCTCGACAACGTGCAGCCGTCAAGGTACGTCTCAGAGGTCCTCTTGATGTAGTCTCTTCAAAGAAGAACGGGCTGAAAAAAAGGTGCTTGTGAATCCACATAACTTACGGCGATTGCAATGGCTCTTCGTCGACAAGACACAGCAATATCGCAAAATTCGGCAGCTCTCTGCATTCACTGCACCCGTGTAGGGTAAATATACAATATTTCCCGGCCATATCTCATCAACTTCGACCTATGCCAGAAAACGAGGAGCAAATTCAGAACCTTACTATAGATTATGAGATTTCGTTGCTGCACCGTCTGGATCTTGTATGAGTACCACTGTAAAATATCAGAAAAACATTCGATACTGTTGACCATGTGCTAGACAAGTTTCAACACTGCACGAGCACTGGCCCTACACAGGGCATGTCCTGCTTGCTGAGTTACAGCAACAGAAACTTCGTCAATAACTCGCACTGGACTAAGATGCCTTCCTCTTCCAAGAGCCACACCATCCTCACTCTGTTTTCGAATTTCATTATCATCATCTATAAATTCTTTACTGACTTCGGTCTTCTCCCAAGAACTTTTAGTTGGTGATTCTCTCTCTCTGTGATTGCTGTCGTTCACATGAAACAGTGCACGGTTCACTCCCGTTATAACCTGTCAAATGGCAGCTTCGAAGACATTGTCAAACAAACAGTGAACAGCACCAAATTTGCACCTGGCAGCCAAAATTGAATCAAATGTTTTCCAGCGTAAATCGGTTCCGTATCAACTCATTAGCATATTGTCATGCCGGGGCCAAGGTAGCCCCTGAGGTCTGGCAACCCATTATACACCACAGAGGACAAGAAATTTTGGTCCTATGTCAAAGCGGTAGGTGGATCAAAACAAAACGTCCAGACACTCTGTGACCAAAATGGTACTGAAACAGAGGATGACAGACTAAAGGCCGAAATACTAAATGTCTTCTTCCAAAGCTGTTTCACAGAGGAAGACTGCACTGTGCTTCCTTCTCTAGATTGTCGCACAGTTGACAAAATGGTAGATATCGAAATAGACGACAGAGGGATAGAGAAAGAATTAAAATTGCTCAAAAGAGGAAAGGCCACTTGTCCTGATGGGACGCCAGTTCGATTTTACACAGAGTACGCGAAGGAACTTGCCCCCCTTCTTGCAGCGGTGTACCGTAGGTCTCTAGAAGAGCGAAGCGTTCCAAAGGATTGGAAAAGGGCACAGGTCATCCCCGTTTTCAAGAAGGGACGTCGAACAGATGTGCAGAACTATAGACCTATATCTCTAACGTCGATCAGTTGTAGAATTTTGGAACACGTATTATGTTCGAGTATAATGTCTTTTCTGGAGACTAGAAATCTACTCTGTAGGAATCAGCATGGGTTTCGAAAAAGACGGTCGTGTGAAACCCAGCTCGCGCTATTCGTCCACGACACTCAGATGGCCTTAGACAAGGGTTCACAGGTAGATGCCGTGTTTCTTGACTTCCGCAAGGCGTTTGACACAGTTCCCCACATTCGTTTAATGAACAAAGTAAGAGCATACGAACTATCAGATCAATTGTGTGATTGGACTGAGGATTTCCTAGATAACAGAACGCCGCATGTCATTCTCAATGGAGAGAAGTCCTCCGAAGTAAGAGTGATTCAGGTGTGCCGCAGGGGAGTGTCATAGGACCGTTGCTATTCACAATATACATAAATGACCTGGTGGAAGACATCGGAAGTTCACTGAGGCTTTTTGCAGATGATGCTGTGATGTAGCAAGAGGTTGCAACAATGGAAAATTGTACTGAAATGAAATGCAGGAGGATCTGCAGCGAATTGACGCATGGTGCACGGAATGGCAATTGAATCTCAATGTAGAGAAGTGTAATGTGATGCGAATACATAGAAAGATAGGTCCCTTATCATTTAGCTACAAAATAGCAGGTCAGTAACTGGAAGCAGTTAATTCCATAAATTATCTGGGAGTACGCATTAGGAGTGATTTAAAATGGAATGATCATATAAAGTTGATCGTCGGTAAAGCAGATGCCAGACTGAGATTCATTGGAAGAATCCTAAGGAAATGCAATCCGACAACAAAGGAAGTAGGTTACAGTACGCTTGTTTGCCCACTGCTTGAATACTGCTCAGCAGTGTGGGATCCGCACCACATAGGGTTGATAGAAGAGATAGAGAAGATCCAACGGAGAGCAGCGCGCTTCGTTACAGGATCATTTAGTAATCGCGAAAGCTTTACGGACATGATAGATAAACTCCAGTGGAAGACTCTGCAGGAGAGACGCTCAGTAGCTCGGTAAGGGCTTTTGTTAAAGTTTCGAGAACATACCTTCACCGAAGAGTCAAGCAGTATATTGCTCCCTCCTACGTATATTTGAGCCCACACAGAAGCATATCGACAATCCTTCTTTCCACGTACAATACGAGACTGGAATAGAAGGGAGAACCGATAGAGGTACTCAGGGTACCCTCCGCCACACACCGTCAGGTGGCTTGCGGAGTATGGATGTAGATGTAGATGTAGACAAGGTTGTCTATGTCCAAGGCATACCAAAAGCACCGAGGTAAACACCGGCTATTTACATACAAGATAATGGAAACAGACATTCCGAGCACTACTTCCTGCAGGCGGAGCTCGAGCCATGGCCTGCAGGAAGTATCACTACGCTAAAACCTGATTGGCTGGAGACAGCTCGTTAGGGGCTAGAACCAGCTCCAAAGTTCAATTCACTCTGGATGTCGGCCTCGTCGGCTTCAACGGTTGAAGATTAAGTCTTCGTCTCTGGCTTGGGCTTTTACTAGTGTGTGTGTGTCTTACCACGAAACTTTATGGAAAATTTACAAGTGAACATTTAGTTTGCCTCAATTACTGGCATCGTTATTGTTACCTCTCTTTTGTTGTTCAGTTATCAACCATGTAAATGTACACAAATAAATGCTGAGTTTGAGAAAAATTGCGAATTGTCAATCACTACACATGTATACCATGTTCCGCTGCCATACGATAATTGCAGCCCACTTTTAATTATAACCACCCCATATAAATTATAACCACCCAGTATAAATGATGGAGACACAAAAAAACTTCACTGAAACAGAAATCAGGAAAAGGAGGACAAAACCGCCTCTATAATGACGAATATTGAAACCATCCAGAGGAAGAGGACATGAACTCACAACAAGATGTAGAGATGCGACAGTAAACAGCAACAATGAATTATGTTCAGGACTACAGTTAATTAGTCTGCAAGATTTCTTATACTACGTATAAACTGAAATATCCTCGCTCTAGGAACTAACATCTATTCAGTTAGAAAAATTATTGTCTACAATGTCGTAATGAATGCTGCAAACTGAACAGACATGGGTACAGACATTCTCACGAGAGAAGGAATACCATGAAGAGAAACACAACAGCTTCCAAACAGTAGAGGAGTCGCACATAGCTTCCAGACTGTTAGAATCATCTATGTCTCTGCAACCTCTGTAAGTAATAGTTAGTACAGGGAAGCAGGGTTCTTTAAAGGTGGAATAGTTCCTCGTTCCTCCTTTCCGAAAACATCAGCAAAATATTATCCTCGTAGGAGGTTTTAACTGCGTGCTCAGACCTAAGGATCAAACATTCAGCCTTGTCAAATGCACCAAGAACTATACCCTTGTTAGATGAATGAAAACCAAGGCTTGGTATACAACCCGGTTTCACGCGTGTAGCCAATCACTAATTCAGTCGACTGGACCGTATCTACACCTCAAATAACTTAAGAAAAAGAGTTTTATGACGACGATTGTGGCCCACCATTTTTTGTTACCACGCTGCGTACGTAACTACAGTAAACATGGCGAAACAAGACGGTTCAAATCCGCGTCCGGTCATCCTGATTTAGGTTTTCTGTGATATCCGTAAATCATTTCAGGCAAATGCCGAGATGGTTTCTTTCAAAGGGCACGGCCGACTTCCTCCCCTCCTTCCCTGACCCGATGGGACCGATGACCTAGCTGTTTGGTCCCCTCCCCCAAACCAAGCAACCAGCCAAAATAAAGGAAAAGAACTCATCAGACAAACACATAAAAGATCAGTTAACTAAAATGTTGAAAATAAAGTGCCTAGGTATTGAGTTGAAGAGTAACACCCAGCACACCACCCTTGTGAATTCTAAGAAATCGTTAACTAACATACGGGTATTTATTTGTCTGGGGCGCCCTGTCACGGCCCGTGCGGCTGCACCAGTCGGTCGTTCGAGCCCTACCTCGGTCAGGGGTGTGTGTGTTGTCCTTAGCGTAAGTTAGTTTAAGTTCGATTAAGCTTAGGGACCGATGACCTCAGCAGTTTGGTCCCATAAGACCTTACCACAAATTTCCAAAATTTACTTGTATACAATGATACAGTGACAGAAGACTGGATGATATTCAAAAGGCAATCCTTCATAACATAAATATAATATCGAAAACTAACTATATGACACAAACCCTGTTACCATAATAAAGAAAGGAGTCATGTCAGCAACAGGCCTCATTGTGAAAGAGGGCCACATAAAGGAGCAGTAATCTTAATAATATAGTTAACAAATCAATAGCGATATATATGTGCAATGTGTATAAACACATCCCCCAATTAATGGCCACCAAGGAACCAGTGAACTCGTCATCGAATATAGGCTTATTTCCTAATAGAACGCATCTACGTCCAGCCAGTAGCTCTAGAAAAGAAAAGGAACATGAGGAAAGAGGTATGCATGAAGTAATGCAACGCAGGGATAGCAATATAATCGAAAGGCATATCGAAATTTTGATTGGCTGTCAGTTTGGGAAAACATCAACAATTTGCGACCTGCCATCTAAAGTGATCTCTACCTCGTGCAGCTATTTTTCAGTTAACAGGAAGACAGCTGCCAGCTCAGAACTACACCGTACACATTACGCCGATTCACCGATGTGTTTCATATGTTACGTAACTGAAGAGCACAGATTTCTGTGCAAAAGCTCGGGCGACATATAAGTCTACTAGACAAGAAATCGCGTGCATCCATAGAACTTCCCTCGCACACTGTAAAGTCAGCAGCTTTCCTAAATCTAGACGAAGCAACATTCCCAACTGCAAAAAGGAATGCAGCTCACTGGATTACAGGACACACGACTTATTTGGCATGAAAGCGAGGCACAAAACTACACTCCTGGAAATTGAAATAAGAACACCGTCAATTCATTGTCCCAGGAAGGGGAAACTTTATTGACACATTCCTGGGGTCAGATACATCACATGATCCCACTAACAGAACCACAGGTACATAGACACAGGCAACAGAGCATGCACAATGTCGGCACTAGTACAGTGTATATCCACCTTTCGCAGCAATGCAGGCTGCTATTCTCCCATGGAGACGATCGTAGAGATGCTGGATGTAGTCCTGTGGAACGGCTTGCCATGCCATTTCCACCTGGCGCCTCAGTTGGACCAGCGTTCGTGCTGGACGTGCAGACCGCGTGAGACGACGCTTCATCCAGTCCCAAACATGCTCAATGGGGGACAGATCCGGAGATCTTGCTGGCCAGGGTAGTTGACTTACACCTTCTAGAGCACGTTGGGTGGCACGCGATACATGCGACGTGCATTGTCCTGTTGGAACTGCAAGTTCCCTTGACGGTCTAGGAATGGTAGAACGATGGGTTCGATGACGGTTTGGATGTACCGTGCACTATTCAGTGTCCTCTCGACGATCACCAGAGGTGTACGGCCAGTGTAGGAGATCGCTCCCCACACCATGATGCCGGGTGTTGGCCCTGTGTGCCTCGGTCGTATGCAGTCCTGATTGTGGCGCTCACCTGCACGGCGCCAAACACGCATACGACCATCATTGGCACCAAGGCAGAAGCCACTCTCATCGCTGAAGACGACACGTCTCCATTCGTCCCTCCATTCACGCCTGTCGCGACACCACTGGAGGCGGGCTGCACGATGTTGGGGCGTGAGCGGAAGACGGCCTAACGGTGTGCGGGACCGTAGCCCAGCTTCATGGAGACGGTTGCGAATGGTCCTCGCCGATACCCCAGGAGCAACAGTGTCCCTAATTTGCTGGGAAGTGGCGGTGCGGTCCCCTATGGCACTGCGTAGGATCCTACGGTCTAGGCGTGCATCCGCGCGTCTCTGCGGTCCGGTTCCAGGTCGACGGGCACGTGCACCTTCCGCCGATCACTGGCGACAACATCGATGTACTGCGGAGACCTCACGCCCCACGTGTTGAGCAATTCGGCGGTACGTCCACCCGGCCTCCCGCATGCCCACTATACGCCCTCGCTCAAAGTCCGTCAACTGCACATACGGTTCACGTCCACGCTGTCGCGGCATGCTACCAGTGTTAAAGACTGCGATGGAGCTTCGTATGCCACGGCAAAGTGGCTGACACTGACGGCGGCTGTGCACAAATTCTGCGCAGCTAGCGCCATTCGACGGCCAACACCGCGATTCCTGGTGTGTCCGCTGTGCCGTGCGTGTGATCATTGCTTGTACAGCCCTCTCGCAGTGTCCGGAGCAAGTATGGTGGGTCTGACACACCGGTGTCAATGTGTTCTTTTTTCCATTTCCAGGAGTGTATAAAAATTACTGAATCTACCTCAGTCTACAACATTACACTGATTTTTGTATTTTTAGTATTTACGTTACGTAAAGCTCAGAATTTAAATGTCAGTTACCCAAAGTATTTCGGTGCAGATCCGAATCGACTTTGAAGTTCTGGAGCGCTTTTAATACCCGAATAGCGTTATGTAAGTTCGGTTTTTTAACGAGCTTGTGGCTCTTTGGTAGAATGCTCGGCTTCCCCGTGGATGGTCTGGATTCGATAACCAGCTGATGCAAATATTTAAAACAAGTTTCATTTTCTACGACCATTTCAGTCATGCGTAAAATACATAAAGATGCAGACGAGATCGGTAGCGGTCGAGACGTAATACCTGGATCACTGGTTCGAGTCTCTTTCGGTCATTACTTGTTTTAGTTTTTTCTCCGTTCAGTTCGAATACCCATGTCACTTAATTAGAAAATTTATCAAATACACACTAACAATCACATACCTAATTGTCGTATTATGAAAAATATACGTTTTCCTATTTCTAATTACATTTCGTATACAAAAACACAGTTTTTATTGTTAATATAAATCATTAATTAACGATCTTTCTTAAAGAGTGTTGCATAGACAGCTAAATTAAAAAATACTAATCAATTTTTTTCAGTATGTATTTTACGCTTCAAGGAAGTGTTCGTAGGATATGATTCTTTGTTTATAACTCTTTCGTCAGCTAGGAGTCGAATTCAGGGCCTGCACGTTGCAGGCAAGCATTCTAACACAGAGCCACGTTGTGCATCGTAACAATTAACCTTACGCTAGAGTATTACCGGAGAACTTCAAAAGTCGATTTCCTCGAGAATTTTTGAAAGTTTCTTAGTATTGCTTTCCAACAGATACTTCTGCTCTGAACTTTAAGTGACATAGATATAAAAAACTACAAAATCCTATTGGTGATTGCTCTACTTGAAAAACCAAAAAATACAAAGAGAAGTACGCAAATTTCATGAAAATAGCAGCCAGTTACAAAAGACAACGACCATATGAAAAGCACTGCGACGAGGTACAGAAGCTCAATCTCAAGGAAACAGTCACACTTTTACATTTTATTTCTTTTTTATTTTTTCAACATCTTAATCATTGCATGTAATTTCTTTTTCCGTCAGTTATGCACTATAAATAAACACCCCTGCTCTAATGGAAGACAAGGTCATTTAAATTTACTTTTTATGAACAAAAAAGAGTTCTTTTTAATCTATAATAAAACAATCATTAAAAAAGAAGTATTTTAGTTTTAATCGGAATATGACACATTTAAATTGAATTACAAGTAACTGAATCATTTGTTTACTAATAATGTTTAAAAATATGGACCTCCCCATGAACCATGGACCTTGCCGTTGGTGGGGAGGCTTGCGTGCCTCAGCGATACGGATAGCCGTACAGTAGGTACAACCACAACGGAGGGGTATCTGTTGAGAGGCCAGACAAACGTGTGGTTCCTGAAGAGTGGCAGCAGCCTTTTCAGTAGTTGCAAGGGCAGCAGTCTGGATGATTGACTGATCTGGCCTTGTAACAATAACGGAAACGGCCTTGCTGTGTTGGTACTGCGAACGGCTCAAAGCAAGGGGAAACTACGACCGTCATTTTTCCCGAGGGCATGCAGCTTTACTGTATGATTAAATGATGATGGCGTCCTCTTGGGTAAAATATTCCGGAGGTAAAATAGTCCCCCATTCGGATCTCCGGGCGGGGACTACTCAAGAGGCTGTCGTTATCAGGAGAAAGAAAACTGGCGTTCCACGGGTCGGAGCGTGGAATGTCAGATCCCTTAATTGGGCAGGTAGGTTAGAAAATTTAAAAAGGGAAATGGATAGGTTAAAGTTAGATATAGTGGGAATTAGTGAAGTTCGGTACCAGGATGAACAAGACATTTTGTCAGGCGAATACAGGGTTATAAATAAAAAATCAAATAGGGGTAATGCGGGAGTAGGTTTAATAATGAATAGGGAAATAGGAATGCGGGTAAGCTACTACAAACAGCATAGTGAACGCATTATTGTGGCCAAGACAGATACGAAGCCCACACAAACCACGATAGTACATGTTTATATGCCAACTAGCTCTGCAGATGTCGAAGAAATTGAAGAAATGTATGATGAAATAAAAGAAATTAAGTAGATAGTGAAGGGAGACGAAAATTTAATAGTCATGGGTGACTGGAATTCGAGTGTAGGAAAAGGGAGAGAAGGAAATGTAGTAGGTGAATATTGATTGGGGCTAAGAAATGAAAGAGGAAGCCGCCTGGTAGAATTTTGCACAGATCACAACTTAATCGTAGCTAACACTTGGTTTAAGAATCATGAAAGAAGGCTGTATACTTGGAAGAACCATGGAGATAGTAAAAGGTATCAGATAGATTATGTAATGGTAAGACAGAGATTTAGGAACCAGGTTTTAAATTGTAAGATATTTCTAGGGGCAGATGTGGACTCTGACCACAGTCTATTGTTTATGACCCGTAAATTAAAACTGAAGAAACTGCAAAAAAGTGGAAATTTAAGGAGATGGGACCTGGATAAACTGAAAGGACCAGAGGTTGTACAGAGTTTCAGGGAGAGCATAAGGGAAAAAATGAAAGAAATTGGGGGAAGAAATACAGTAGAAGAAGAATGGATAGCTTTGAGGGATGAATTAGTGAAGGCAGCAGAGGATCAAGTAGGTAAAAAGACGAGGGTTAGTAGAAATCCTTGGAAACAGAAGAAATATTGAATTTAATTTGTGAAAGGAGAAAATATAAAAATGCAGTAAATGAAGCAGGCAAAAAGGAATACAAACGTCTCAAAAATGAGATCGGTAGGAAATGCAAAATGGCTAAGCAGGGATGGCTGGAGGAAAAATGTAAGGATGTAGAGGCTTATCTCACGAGGGGTAAGATAGATACTGCCTACAAGGAAATTAAAGAGACTTTTGGAGATAAGAGAACCACTTGTATGAACATCAAGAGCTCAGATGGAAACCCAGTTCTAAGCAAAGAAGGGAAAGCAGAAAGGTGGAAGAGTATATAGAGGGTCTATACAAAGGCGATGTACTTGAGGTCAATATTATGGAAATGGAAGAGGATGTAGATGAAGATAAAATGGGAGATACCATACTGCGTGAAGAATTTGACAGAGCACTGAAAGACCTGAGTCGAAACAAGGCCCCCGGAGTAGACAACGTTCCATTGGAACTACTGATGGCCTTGGGAGAGACAGCCCTGACGAAAGTCTACCATCTGGTGAGCAAGATGTATGAAACAGGCGAAATATAATAATTGGAATATAATAATTCCAATTCCAAAGAGAGCAGGTGTTGACAGATGTGAAAATTACCGAACAATCAGTTTAATAAGCCACAGCTGGAAAATACTAACAAGAATTCTTTACATGCGAATGGAAAAACTATTATAAGCCGACCTCGGGGAATATCAGTTTGGATTCCGTACAAATGCTGGAACACGTGAGGCAATACTGACCTTACGACTTATCCTAGAAGAAAGATTAAGGAAAGGCAAACCTACGTTTCTAGCATTTGTAGACTTAGAGAAAGCTATTGACAATGTTGATTGGAATACTCTCTTTCAAATTCTGAAGGTGGCAGGGGTAAAGTAACGGGGGCGAAAGGCTATTTACAATTTGTACAGAAACCAGATGGCAATTATAAGAGTCGAGGGGCATGAAAGGGAGGCAGTGGTTGGGAAGGGAGTGAGACAGGGTTGTAGCCTATCCCCGATGTTATTCAATCTGTATATTGAGCAAGCAGTAAGTTTTGAAAGAAGGATATAAGATGAACATGAACCAAAGCAAAACGAGGATAATGGAGTGTAGTCGAATTAAGTTGGGTGATGCTGAGCGAATTAGATTAGGAAATGAAACACTTAAAGTAGTAAAGGAGTTTTGCTATTTGGGGAGCAAAATAACTGATGATGGTCGAAGTAGAGAGGATATAAAATGTAGACTGGCAATGGCAAGGAAAGAGTTTCTGAAGAAGAGAAATTTGTTAACATCGAGTATAGATTTAAGTGTCAGGAAGTCATTTCTGAAAGTATTTGTATGGAGTGTAGACATGTACGGAAGTGAAACATGGACGATAAATAGTTTGGACAAGAAGAGAATAGAAGCTTTCGAAATGTGGTGCTACAGAAGAATGCTGAAGATTAGATGTGTAGATCACATAACTAATGAGGGGGTATTGAATAGGATTGGGGAGAAGAGAAGTTTGTGGCACAACTTGACCAGAAGAAGGGATCGGTTGGTAGGACATGTTCTGAGCCATCAAGGGATCACCAATCTAGTAGTGGAGGACAGCGTGGAGGGTAAAAATTGTAGAGGGGGACCAATAGATGAATACACTAAACAGATTCAGAAGGATGTAGGTTGCAATAGGTATTGGGAGATGAAGAAGCTTGCACAGGATAGAGTAGCATGGAGAGCTGCATCAAACCAGTCTCAGGACTGAAGACCACAACAACAACAAAAATATGGAGGTTAAAAAGGTGCTAAAATAATGAGCATTAAATCATCTTATTAGGAGTATGTCATAGCAGATACGCAAACCGATGAACGCATCGTTGCAGAGAACAAGGACGGTCTGGAAGTAATACAGGCTGTGCTTAGAGGTCGCGGTATAGAATCTCACTCGGACCACATAAATTTTCAGTCTGCCTTTAATGTAGCTTTCATCTCTTAAGGATTAAGGAATCGGAAAGAACGACACATGGTTCGACTTCCACATTAAACCGCAGGCTGGATAGCTGGGTAGATAGGGACACAAAAGTCGTCAAAATGGGGTGCAATCGAAAGACTTGCAACAGTCCACTGAGCCACACGAGATGGATAGTATACGAGTATTGCATTTTGTAATCTGATCTCCTAGGTATTAACTGACTTGATTCGGTCAATTACTTATTTGTGTTTTCTGCTACAAGTCAGTTATATTTGTTTTGCACACATATCAAAAAAAGTTTGGCATCACCCTGGTTACTCCTGAAGGTAGACGCACGGGGTAGCCGCTCGGTCTCGGGCGCCTTTTCACGGTCCGTGCAGCTACCCACGTCGGAGGTTCGAGTCCTCCCTCGTGTATGGGTGTGTGTGTTGTCTACAGAGTAAGTTAAAGTTAGATTAAGGTGTGTGTAGGCTTAGGGATCGATGACCTCAGCAGTTTGGTCCCGTAAGACATTACCACAAATTTTCAAATACTTTTCCTGAAGATAGACTTTGACTGTTTGTATTGTATAACAGACACAATCACTCTGACTGTTCAGAGATGTCACTAAACCCGCCTAAAGACGTACACAACAATGCATGAGCAGCGCCTATTACTCGGAGGGGGTCCGACAGCCGATCAGTTCCAGTCATTCCTTCAGGAAGGAAGTAAACAGCACGTGTTGTCTGTAGTTCAACCATGCCTAGACGGTCAATACCGCAGTTCGAATGCGTCTGCATTGTTACTTTGTAGCTGGAAGGGCTCTCAACAAGGGAAGTGTCCAGGCGTCTCGGAGTGAACCAAAGCGATGTTGTTCGGACATGGAGGAGATACAGAGAGACAGGACCTGACGATGACATGCCTCGCTCAGGGCTACTATCGCAGTGGATGACTGCTACCTACGGATTATGGATCGAAGGAACCCTGACAGCAACGCCACCCTGCTAAATAACGCTTTTCGTGCAGCCACTACATGTCGTGTTACGACTCAAACTGTGCGCAATAGGCTGCATGACGCGCAACTTCAGTATCGACGTCAACGACGAGGTCCGTCTTTGCAACCACGACACCATGCAGCGCGGTACAGATGGGCCCATCAACATGCCGAATGGGCCGATCAGGATTGGCATCACGTTCTCTTCACCGATGAGGGTCGCATATGCCTTCAACCAAACAATTGTGCGAGACGTGTTTAGAGGCAACTCGGTCAGGCTGAACGCCTTAGACACGCTGTAACGTCTGTACGATACGTGAATGCCATCCTGCAACCATACTGGCAAAATATTGGTGAGGCATTCGTCTTCATGGACGACAATTCGCGCCCCTATCGTGCACATGTTGTGAATAGCTTCCTTCAGGATAATGACATCAATCGACTACAGTGGATTGCATTTTCTCCAGACATGAACCCTATCGTACATGCCTAGGATAGATTGAAAAGGGCTGTTTATGGAAGACGTGACACACCAACCACTCTGAGGGATCTACGCTGAATCGCCGTTGAGGAGTGAACAATCTGGACCCACAGTGCCTTGATGAACTTGTGGATAGTATGGCACGACGGATACAGGCATGCATGAATGCAAGAGGACTGGGTATTAGAGGTACCGGTGTGTACAGCGATCTGGACCACAACTTCTGAAGGTCACGCTGTATGGTGGTACAACAAGCAATTTGTGGTTTTCATGAGCAATAAAAAGGGCGGAAGTGATGTTTATGTTTATCTCTGTTCCAATTTTCTGCAAAGGTTCCGGAACTCTCGGAACCGAAGTGATGCAAAACGTTTTTTGCTGTGTGTATTTAATTTAGACTACTGAAAAGCGTTTCGAGCATGTTCTCCTCATTTTGATGCATTTATATATACAGGAAATTTAAAATGAGCAGAACACACTAGAAACGCGTTTTAGTATGTTAAATTAAATATAAAATAAATAAAATTGACTTAACAGAAAATGCCAGTAAGCAATTATTCCACGCAAACACGGTTCCCAAACGTAGCCAGTATCACCACAAGTAATTAATTCGATTAATTCCATCACCCTTTTTTTAATTCCGGGACCTCTTTTTCTGGTGACCGTCCAACCTTCTCATGTGATTTCCCCAAGTTCTTTCCATTCTCGGATAGAACTGCAACAGCATTGACAGATTTTTTCCTTGCCCTTAGTTCTTTTATCATAGAGTTTAACTTGAACATCATGGGGTTAGGAACAACACTGTTTCACTCCTTCCTCAACCTCTAAATCCCTTTCACGTCCTTCGATACTATTACCTTCCTGTGCAAGTATCAAAACACCCTTCGCTTCCTTAATTTAATCTCTGGTAACTCAAAAATATCACAGAGCATATTGCAGTTCTTTTACTGTATATTATAAAGGTAGTCAAATGGAAACGAGACACAAGGAAGAAAGTTAGTGAACTTAATTATGTCAAAAACAATCACCATACCTGTTAATATGTACATTTATCCCACACTGAGACAAGACGGTCAATACCTTCAAGAAAGAATTTTTGCGGCTGGCCACAGAGCAACGATTATAGCCCGGCGAGAACGTCTTCGTCCCAAGGAAATCGACGGTCACGAATGTCGTTATTAAGGTCTCCAGAAATATGGAAATCATATGGCTAGGGATCGGAACTGTGTGGGGGAAATATAATGGCTTCCCAGCGTACTCAAAACAGTGTACACAATATATGGACGGACCCTGAATTGCAGAAGTTCCTCTGGGAAGTCCTTGCGCATCCTCTATAGACTCCCGATCTATCCACTTGCAATTTCCGTAGTTTTGGAGCCCTAAAGAATGATTCGTGGCCGTTGATTTGCGCGCCTGGGTACAGTCGTGGTTCTGTAGGCACTTGCAAACATGTTTCCGTGAAGGTATTGATCGTCTTGTCTGACAGTGGGATAAATATATTAACAGTTACGGCGATCACGATTAGTTTTGAAATAATAAACAATTCACTTAGTGTTTTTTCATCTGCCTCGTTTTCATGATACCTCTTCATTCCCTATCTGTCGTCCTCTTCCACATCCTCTGTGTCTACCTACTCCATCCTCACTGCCAATCTCCTCCTGTCCCTCTGTCTGTCCATCTCCTCCTACCCCTGTTCATTTCTTCCTCTTTCCTTTCTGTGTCCATCTCCTTCTCTCCCCACACTCTGTCCACTGCCTCCTCTTCTCTTTCTTTGATCACTTCCTCCTTCTTCTTTGTCTGTTGATCTCCTCCTCCAACCTCTCCCTGGCTATCTGTGTCTCACCCTGTCACTACGTATCTTCACCTCATTCTTTTCTCTATTTCTCCCTCTCTATGCCTCTCCTTTACTCCTCCTTGTCTCCGTCCATATCCTCCTATTTCCTCTTCCTGGCCATCTCCTCCTCTCACCTTTCTCTGTCCAAATCTCCCTTCCCCTATCTGTGCCTATTTCCTCCTTCCCCTTCCTTGTCTCTCCATCTGCCCCTCCCCTTCTCTCTCCACGTCATTATGCTCACCTCAGGACGAGGCTACTACTTTTTACCCCTACAGTATCTGTTTCCACATTGTGACTAAAATGTGGTCCAGATTTGGTTCAAATCGCTCCAGAGGTCAGGATGTACTTCTTACTCGTGGACTTGCCCGTAAACGTACATGTCAAATATATTTCACGTATACTGAACATATTTCATATGTACTTGTACACATATTTTACCTTTATATCTAGTGAATTTTGCCCTACAGTTTGATTTTTACGCAATTCATTCTGTATGACGTCATATCTCTTGAAATATGTGCTGCAAAAGGACATAATTTTGCAGATACATCCAATAGTATATGTGGCTAGTGTCTGCGAAATGTGTTGAGCATAGGTTTAGAAATAAAAATACGTTAAATTAAAATGTCCTACAAGATGTGCCAGCTTTTCGCACTTCTTTGTGTTCAAGACTTCATATCTCTTCAACTATATGTAATACAATGACATAATTATTCCGATATGTTCAGTGGTATATATGAATACTGTCTGCAAAATATGATGCGAAAACAGATAGTGGTAAAGAAGTAATGAATTAAAACGTTGTGCTTAATGCGGTAGTTTTACTGCGTGAACTGCGAAAATGTCATAACTTCTTTTTCTTTCATCGTTTTGTGGAGGGAGGTGGGGGGGGGGGAGGTGGCGGATCATTAGCTAGAAAAAGTTTCATGAGGATTTGAAATTACGTGTAGCGTTTGTTGCAGGTCTATACGTGCTCTTATTCACAAATACTGGATGAGTTAAGTATGGTTTTTTTTCGGAAACATTTTGAGAAAAACGGCGATCAACTTCCTCAACTGTAAAAATACAAACGTGTGTGATATCTTATGGGACTTAACTGCTAAGGTCATCAGCCCCTAAGGTTACACACTACTTAACGCTTGCGGATGTTGCCGAGCGGTTCTAGGCGCTTCAATCTGGAACCACGCGATCTCTACGGTCACAGTTCGAATCCTGCCTCGGGCATGAATGTGTGTGATCTCCTTAGGTTAGTTAGGTTTAAGTAGTTCTAAGTTCTAGGGGACTGATGACCTCAGATGTTAAGTCCCATAGTGCTCAGAGCCACGACTTAACCTAAATTATCCTAAGAACACACACACCCATGCTCGAGGGAGGACTTGAACCTCTGCCGGGACCAGCCTTCCTCAACAGAACATATTGGTTAACCAGTAAACGTGATTTTTTTAAAGTACAATAAAGTATTGGTTTTCATGTGTAGTGGACTACATTGTTTTTTTCGTCTACACTCTCACCTCTTTGATAGGAAGGTAGTTCTTAATTCCACAGATATGAATTCCAGTCAGTAAGTGGTATGTTTACCAAGATTGGATGAAATATTTCAAGTGTTTTAGGAGAAGATATATACGTACATTCATTTTTATATTACGTATGTACGTATGTTCAAATGGCTCTGAGCACTATGCGACTTAACTTCTGAGGTCATCAGTCGCCTAGAACTTAGAACTAATTAAAGCTAACTAACCTAAGGACATCACACACATCCATGGCCGAGGCAGGACTCCAACCTACGTATATACTTACTCAGCTGGACAGTACACAATATTTTACTCAGTATATTTTAGGCCAGCAATTATATATATATATATTAAGGTACCAAATCTTTAAGTCCGCCCCCGGTAGCTGCGTGGTCAGCGCGAAAGAATGCCAATCCTCAGGGCCCGGGTTCGATTCCCCGTTGGGTCGTAGATTTTCTCCGCTCAGGGACTGGTTGTTGTGTTGTAATAATCATCATCATTTCATCCCCATCGACGCGCAAGTCACCGAAGTGGCGTCAAATCGAAAGACTTGTACCCGGCGAACGGTCCACCCGATGAAAAGCCCTAGTCACATGACAGTTACATTTACCAAACCTCTAAGATACTTACATGTCAATAAATTTGCTTTTGCAATGGCTGGGACAGAAGCTGGACTAGTGTAGAGGAAACCAATAAGAGGAGCGATCGCTCGATCGTATGGCCACCCCACTGGTGCTGCTACAGGTTTCGTAACTGCGTTTTGCATATAATTATATCTTGCGAAGCTGCATTTGCCAGTAATTCTATGGCGAGCATAAATTCAAGTTACTCTAATAAGGGCAATAATTAACATCGAGTTGGATAGGACATATCGTTACATTAACGTGTAATTGGGTACGCCTCTCGGACGTCGTCTCAAGGTCAAAAATATAAACTTTTTCGTTTTCCGCCCGTGCAGAGGGAAAAGTAGAAGAGCCGAGAGACGAATGCAAACCTTTTAACTGTTACGTCATTTCCGTTGACTGCTTCTCGTTTTCCGCGACCTCTCGCCTTGGCCTTGTCACGGTCTGCAATTGCAGGGCGTAATCATGGCTGCAAATGGCGTGGTTGGTTGTTTTTTTTTAGTATCGGCCCACCCTCCAGGCTACGAAAACTGGAAAGCCAAGGACGGGCGCGCCAGGAGACATGTAGAGAGGCTAAAATCTTAGTGGGGGGGGGGGGGGGGGCAGAGAGGGAGGGAGAGATGGATAAGGAGTGCAGCGGGCCTCTTAAGTCTCACGTCGGTTATAACAATCGAGGAAAAGTAACGACTACTAGATGGTATTATTGAGACGCATCACTCATATTTCAGAATTAGTCAGACAGTTTTGTTAAAACAATATTAGCTCAGAATTTCGCTCAATACTTAGTTTACAGTGAGCACAAGAAATATGGAAATTGCAAGTCTGTGTTATTAGTTTTCGGCTTTCGTAAAACCAAACTGCCGACAGCGGTGGCCACGCGGTTCTAGGCGCTGCAGTTCGGAACCGCTCGACTGCTACGGTTGCAGGTTCGAATCATGCCTCGGGCATGGATGTGTGTGATGTCCTTAGGTTAGTTAGGTTTAAGTAGTTCTGAGTTCTAGGCGACTAATGACCTCAAATGTTAAGTCCCATAGTGCTCAAAATCATTTGAACCAATAGCAAACTAAACAATAATCCCTCTAATGATTTCATACAACTTTTGTTAATAACACACATTTCGGCAAGACTTGCCACAATTCGCTTTGTCGAATTTTGTCGAGGTTGTGCTTCCATTAGCGACATAGAGCGTGAATGTAGACTAAAATCGTTTGTTGCACTAAATAACATGGATCTTCTCGCAACATTGTGAAACATTATCGATATGTGACTTACAGTGAGATAAAGGCGTCCTTAGGCATATCATCGACTGCAGTACATTCGATTCTGCATCAACGTTTAGCTGTGAAAATGTTCTATTCGCTACGGATTCCTCAGAGTTTGACGGAAAATCAAAGCGGGGTCGTCTCTCCTGGTGTGAAGGACTGGTCAAAGAGTTTGACTTACTTAGCGGCAATCAACTATTTGAGTGTTCGAGAAGAGCACAAACAAACAAAAGTGAGTTACCCTTCTAAATTATTGATATTGTAGAAATCTTGAATTTAGATACAGATAACTACTACCAATCGTTGTTCTTCTTCCATAAGCTAAATAGTTGTCTGACATTTTCAGATGCATCCCCAGAGGGGACACACAAACGTTGCAAATCTAATTTTGTTCTGCGACACCAGGATCTCGCTTGCGGCATTATGAGTGGTAGTTAATAAAAACGGAAGCTGCGAGGTGGGTATTAACGACAGTACTGTTCTTACTGCCGAAACCTAGTACTCGGTATCAATCTACGGAACTAAACATATAACTTATATATGTTCCATCTGAAGAATAATCTGAAAAGGAACAAATACTAGTTTATTTGATAAACAAAAACGCATATTTCGAAAGTCGCTGGACGCATTTGTCAGTATTTATGTACAACAGAAGTGGTTTGTTGACGAAGCTCTTCCAAGAAGATTATCATTTGTTTCTTTTCTGGACAAGTCGCGACATTTTATTTATGGGATCGATGACAGTTACTGCTGAATGGTATACACTAATTTATTGGCGTCATTCGCCCATGAATTCAACAAAAACAATCGAGAACCTCATTATTGTTTGTGATGAAAATGACATTTGAAACACAGCACATCAAACAGTTCACTATTCGACGGAGGAAAACAGCTTATTAATGTCCCATTGCCCGTATTCGCCTGATTTATCGACTTCTTTTAGTACTCCTACGACAGAAAGAATATACTTGTATCGCAATTATTAGCAGCTCAGGAAACTGTTTAATTCTCCGAAAACGACGAACTGCAGAGTTGGTTCGCACGCTTGCAGCAATATGTATATGTTACTGAATTGTACAGTTGTGTTTGGTAACGTTTTACAAATTTGAAGTAAGATTTTTTGATGGACAGTTTTGGCGTCGACTTTCGGTTTTTCATCGGGAGTTTATCTTCCAAAGAAAGACAAGAAAAGAATGCAGGGTTTTCAATTAAAAAGTTCAGTGGATTTTCCGATGAAATCTACATCTATATGGGTACTCTGAAAATCACATTTAAGTGCCTGGCAGAGGGTTCATCGAACCACCTTCACAATTCTCTATTATTCCAATCTCGTATAGCGCGCGGAAACAATGAACACCTATATCTTTCCGTACGAGCTCTAATTTCCCTTATTTTATCATGGTGATCGCTTCTCCTTATGTAGGTCGGTGTCAACAAAATATTTTCGCATTCGGAGGAGAAAGTTGGTGATCTGAATTTCGTGAGAAGATTCCGTCGCAACGGATAACGCCTTTCTTTTAATGACGTCCAGCCTAAATCCTGTATCATATCTCCCCCATATTTCGCGATAATACAAAACGTGCTGTACTTCTTTGAACTTTTTCGATATACTCCGTCAGTCCTATCTGGTACTGATCCCACACCGCGCAGCAGTGTTCTAAAAGAGGACGGACATGCTTAGTGTAGGCAATCTATAAGTAGATATGTTACATTTTCTAAATGTTCTACCAATAAAACGCAGTCTTTGGTTAGCCTTTCCCACAACATTTTCTATGCGTTCCTTCCAATTTAAGTTGTTCGTAATTGTAAGACATGGTATTTAGTTGAATTTACGTCTTTTAGATTAGACTGATTTATCGTGTAACCGAAGTTAAACGAGTTGCTTTTAGTACTCATGTGGATGACTTCACACTTTTCGTTATTTAGGGTCAACTTCCACTTAACTCACCATTCAGATATCTTTTCTAAAACGTTTTGCAGTTTGTACTGATCTTCTGATGACTTTATTAGTCGATAAACGACAGCGTCATCTCCAAAAAGCCTAAGACGGCTGCTCAGATTATCGTTTATATAGATAAGGAACAGCAAAGGGCCTATAAAACTACCTTGTAGAACGCCAGAAATCACTTCTGTTTTACTCGATGACTTTCCTTCAATTACTACGGACTGTAACCTCCCTGACAGAAAATCACAAATCCAGTCACATAACTGGTGTGACCTGTGCTACTTTCCTGTCTTTGGGTACGGATCCTTCATCAAGCGAACGGTTGTATATGATTGTTAAGCATGGAGCTAATGCATCAGCATACTCCGAAAGGAACCTAATTGGTGTACCGTCTCGACCAGAAGACTTGCTTTTATTAAGTGATCTAAGTTGCTTCACTATTCCTAGAATATTTACTTTTACGTTACTCATGTTGGCAGCTGTTCTCGATTCGAATTCTAGACTATTTACTTCGTCTTATTTTTTGAAGGATTTCGGAAGGCTGTGTTCAGTAACTCTGCCTTGGCAGCACTGTATTTGATAGTATCTCCATTGCTATCGCGCAGAGAAGGCATTGATTGTTTCTTGCCGCTAACATACTTCCGAAATCACGGAAAACCTAAATCAGGATGACCGGACGCGGGGCTGAACCATCGTCCTCCAGAATGCGAGTACAGTGTGTTAACCACTGCGCCATCTCGGTCGGTTTTAGGTGGACATATTTGTCACATGGCCTAGAGGCTTTGTTAGAAAACCCTTGAAGTTTTTCGTATAGGTCCGAGAAAGGAATAGAAGACGTCCCATAAGCTATTTCTTGGGCCTCAGTTGCCAGTTCTGATAAGTTAATGGGGGACAGATCCGGAGATCTTGCTGGCCAGGGTAGTTGACTTACACGTGCACCTTCCACCGACCACTGGCGACAACATCGATGTACTATGGACACCTCACGCCCCACGTGTTGAGCAATTCGGCGGTACGTCCACCCGGCCTCCCGCATGCCCACTATACGCCCTCGTTCAAAGTCCGTCAACTGCACATACGGTTCACGTCCACGCTGTCGCGACATGCTATCAGTGTTAAAGACTGCGATGGAGCTCCGTATGCCACGGCAAACTGGCTGACACTGACGGCGGCGGTGCACAAATGCTGCGCAGCTAGCGCCATTCGACGGCCAACACCGCGGTTCCTGGTGTGTCCGCTGTGCCGTGCGTGTGATCATTGCTTGTACAGCCCTCTCGTAGTGTCCGGAGCAAGTATAGTGGGTCTGACGCACCGGTATCAATGTGTTCTTTTTTCCATTTCCAGGAGTATATTTGAAGTCTCGGTATGTAGCTAGTTGCTAAGTCATTCTGGGAGATTGTAGCATGTACGTCATGAAAATTACGTCAGGGTCGGATATACCAGCTGCAGATGTGTGGGAAGTACGAATTACTCTGTGAATGCACACTGAAAATCACTCGAAAGTGTGATGTGAAGATTTCAGAATCTAAAACAAAGGCACGGGCTGTAATTGTAAAATTCCTTCAACAGTTAAATATTAAAGAGAACAATAAAATAATATGACAGGTAACAGACTACGTGTACTGGGTGGAAGTAATCAACAATTTGTAAACCCGGCTGGCAAAGGGAAACATTTAACAAAGTATAATAAATGAAATGGAGTATTAATATATGGTTCAAATGGCTCTGAGCACTATGGGACTTAACTTCTGAGGTCATCAGTCCCCTAGAACTTAGAACTACTAAAACCTAACGAACCTAAGGACATCACACACACTTATGCCCGAGGCAGGATTCGAACCTGCAACCGTAGCGATCGCGCGGTTCCAGACTGTAGCGCCTAGAACTGCTCAGCCACTCCGGCCGGCGGGGATTTCGTTGCAAATATATCTATGAGAGTGTGACTACTATTTATATTTACACGAGATTAACAGTACTTGAGGTATTTTAAAGACAAATATCACGTACATAAATAGTACACAAGACGTGTCAGCAGATGACTGCAGTATAAAATGTTACAAAACCAGCTATCACTATGCTGAAGTGAAGGAGAACAAAAAACATGTAACTAATGTCGCACTCACTATATTCGTCTGATTTATCACCTAAAAACTTCTTTTCATTCCATTACTCCAGCTATTTCAATCACCCCACATAGCTGTTGAATTCTTCCAAAAGCAGAGTTGTTACCGCTGCTCGTGCTGCAGAGTCGGTGGCGTCCCACATCGGCGACGGAACCTGTTGCGAGTAATTAGGCGGAGGCCTGGAGATACTTTGCAGAAAACGGGGCCGGCGATTAGCATGCGTTATAAGCTACCGACAGACCGATAGCGATCGCCCATCGTCTGGGTCGCCAGACACTGCGTCCCGTTACTGTGTCTGCGGGCCACCATCTTGCACATCCTGATAATGACCCCGGGACAGAGGAGGGAAACCGGGCCAACAAACTTCCGCTGCACCAGACCCGACGTGCCAGAGGTGCGGTAACTGCGCTGGAAGGTGTTAGGAATGTGATGCGGCGTGGCAGCTTTTGACCCAGCAGCTGCTTCGACACATCCACAACTACACCATCACTTCGCATGCCATCATATGGGTTGCAACGGAGGTACATAATTCTCAAAGGTAAACTGCCATCGGAAAGACACACTAAGACAGGGTGTCCCAAAAATTTGGCAGATGATGGTTTCGCGCCCACGTCTCCACCTGCAACTTATTTCTCTCCTCTACACATTGCAGATATTAGAGAGCCCAAGGAGAAAAGCAAACTGCAGACAGAAACCCATGTCTGAAATCTCCATTGGGGCAACAGTGCATCGCACTTATAGGAGACAATGCCTTTTTATGCAGCAGTTACCTCCATCTTATTTACTGGCCATCGTGGCAATCAGTCGCGGCCACAGAATAACATACAAAATTGTTAAGCGTTCCGTCAATGATCCGTCACCGTACAAAGCCACGTTTTCTGCGCAAGGGGTGGCCTAGTTGCAGGCGCCGGCGTCTACAGCTTAAACGCTCTGTAGCACCGTTGGGTGACGTTTCTGGACACGGCTTCCTATCCTCGATTTGTTCCTCAGCACACCTCTATAATCCCCCCATTTTTGTCGCAACATTTCTGGGACACCCTGCGTAAGAATAAATAACGATTCCATTAAGAGACGTGCAGTAGATCTCCTAGTCACCAGCTTTCTGGAACTTTTCGACTGAGTAAGTGTAGACCAGGGAGGAAGTGAGCGTAAGGCCGTCACAGCATCACTGAAACGGCTGTGAATAGAAATGTAAAGAAAGGCGCTTAGCAAAAGCGGCAGGAGGAACAGTAGACATGAAAATGTCGCCTGAAGCACTCACAGCGTTGAGCGTTAATTAATAAAATTCTAGAACACTGTTCATGTACATCCACACCTACTACATACGCACTCCACAACCCACGCCATGTATCAGCCCCAAGTCACTAGTCACATATTCCACTCACAGGTGTAGGAAGGGAAAACCGGTTATTCCTATACGTCTGTAAGAGCTCTAATTTCTATTACCTTGCCTTCGAGACTCCAGTGGAAATCGTGCAAGGCACCATGACGACCAAGGAATATCGTACACCGGCTGCAGACCACTTGCATGACGAATATGTTTCCAGACGGCAGTGGCACTTTTCAGCAAGATAATGCGCCATGTCACAAGGATACGAGTGTGACGGAGTGGTTCGAAGAACACAGAGGCGAGTTCCTGTTGATGTGATGGCATCGCAAATAGCCACAGTTGAACCCGATCGTACACATTTGGGATGTGATTGAGCGTGGCGTCAGAGCTCATCGGCTCACTCCCCTGTATTTACGCGAATTACGTGACTTGAGCGTGCGGATGTGATGCCAACTCCTCCCAACGATCTGCCAAGGCCTCATTCCTTCCAAACAACGACACCTCGCCGCTGTTACCTGCGCCAAAGGTACACATGCTGGCTATTACGTAGATGGTCACAATTTTCTGGCTGGTCTATGGAGATGTAGATGTACAATGTAGTAGGGGTTGCATGATGATAAGAAGCAAAAGTTTTATAGACACTTTGAAACTGTATGTCAACGAACTCTCGTCTCATGAAAAAAAAATTATAGCGATTGACTAATCTGTAGATATCATACTGTAACCAATAAATGCATTTCCTTCCCCAGCAGGTTACGCTGCAAGCGTATGTGCGCAAAGCAGACAGGCTAATTCTGAACCAGTTCTACAGGGGGCGATAAGTATCATACTTGTAATACCAACCGAGCGAGGTCGTTAGCACACTGGAGTAGCATTCGGGAGGACAACGGTTCAAATCGTCGCTCCCGCCAGATGCTGGGATGGCTCCTTCGAAAAGGGCAAGGTCTATTTTCTGCCGCTGTCCTTTCGTAATACGAACTTCTGCTGCGTCTCTAATGAGCGCACTGTCGAGGGGACTTTAAACTCTGGCCGTTCTTCCTTCGTCTTCTACTGCTGAGATCTACAGGTGCACCAAAGATCACTTCGAAAGCAACTCTGTAATTATGTATGCAATATGCTCATTAGACCTAGTGAACAGAAAAGTGGGAGAGGTGACACCAAGAAAGTGATAGAGAGAAAACTCCAACGAAGAAATCACTGTGTGCATAATAAAGAATGACAGCCTGGAAACACTTTTATGTGACAACGTGTCTATCAATTCTTTGCCGGCCGGAGTGGCCGTGCAGTCCTAGGCGCTACAGTCTGGAACCGAGTGACCGCTCCGGTCGCAGATTCTGTTTAAAAGAACTCCTCCAGGATGACAGCTCGGTGGGGCCGTTCATTATCACCCATCAGGAGAAAGGTGGGACCCACTGCACACCTGAAAACACGGGCATACTGGTGAAAAATGACGTCTCGATACACCTGACCTGTTATAGTTCCTCTGTCGAAGACGTGCAGGGGTGAACGTGCACCAATCATAATCCCACCCCACACCATCAAAGCACGACCTCCACACAGGTTCCTTTCAAGGACATAAAGGGGTTAGTATCTGGTTCTTGGTTCAAGGCTACCTGCAGTACTCCGTGACCGTCTACGGGTACTGATGTTGAGATATCGGTCTTATTGTGGTGTTTTACACTGTGGATGTCCAGTACCGTAGCACCTGGACACGTTTCCTGTCTGCTGGAATCGTTGCAATAATCGTGAGATCACACTTTGTGGCACACAGAGGGCCCGTGTACGACGTGCTGTGTCTGACCAGCCTCCAGTCGCCCTAGTATTCTACCCTCATAACGTCATCAATGTGTGTTCTTTGAGCCACTTTTCCACACACAGTCAGCATTAGCACGTCTGAAAACGTTTGCTCTCTTACTCGCTGCACCAACACACCACTGCGTATGTGGACTGCTGCCAACCGTGCGACGACCGCAGGTCAAACGCACCGCATGGTCATACTCCGAGGTGATTTAAACCCGCAAACCGCCCACCAGAGCGTTCTTTTGCCATGTATCAGAATTATCCGTAATTTTTGAGCATGAGAGTATATTGCAATATAAAAGATAAATGACAGGACTCTCTCACATTTGAATACACTGTTCAGTCAGAATATTATGACCACCGACAGACTACCGATACAAACCCGTCCAGGCGATAGCAGCGTCACCTGGCGAGGAATGACTGCTAGTCAGACACACGCACGGTACGTGTATTATCAGTGAGCGTGCGGTCCGTGTGTATATTGGGGAAGGCGAGCCATCTATCTCAGTTCGACAAAGGGCTCACTGTGGTGACCTGCAGGCTCGGCGCGAGCATTTCGGAAACTGCACGACTTGTTGAGTGTTCGATGAGTGCTGTGGTGAGTGTCTTCAACAGATGGTGAAACCAGGATGAAACAACGGCCAGATGTGAAGTCGGGCGGCCATCCCTCGTTATAGACGTTGGACGTGGAAGGCTAGGAAGACTAGCAGGACCGGACAGGTTGCGAACTGGGGCGGAAGTAACACCAGACTTCAGCGCTGGGCGGGGTGTAACTGTGTCAACACACAGTTCACCAAACACTGCTAACGATGGGCCTTCGCAACCGAAGATCCATGCGTGTGCCAATGTTAACATCACGACATTGGTAACTATGACTGAAGTGGATACGCAACCTTCGGCACTGGACGTTGGCGTAGTGGCAGACCGTTACATAGGCTGATGAATCCCAATACCTTCTTCGTCACGTCGATCGGAAGGCGCTGATCCGTCGACATCCAAGGGTTCAGCTCCTTGACACGTGTACTGCGGGACGGAGACACGTTGGCGGCCAGGTGATCAACTCCCTCCTAAAATTCTCCCAATAAACCGGAGTCGACCATTTGCCTTCCCTACCACAGTTCACACCTGTTCGTCTCATCTCATATCGCTTAGACCATTACGCCCAGCTATTTAAACGACTTGACTTTGTCAAGATTGCCACTAGTAATACTGTATCCAAACATTATAGGCTTGCTTTTCCTACCCATCCGTATTAACTTACATTTTTCCACGTTTAGAGCTAGCTACCATTCATCACACCAGCTACAAATTTTGTCTAAGTCATCTTGTATCGCCGGCCGCTGCGGCCGAGCGGTTTTAGGCGCTTCAGTCCGGAACCGCGCTGCTGCTACGGTCTCACGTCCGAATCCTGCCTCGAGCATGGGTGTGTGTGATGTAGTTAGGCTGGTTAGGTTTAAGTAGTTCTAAGTGTAGGGGACTGATGACCTCAGATGTTAAGTCCCATAGTGCTTAGAGCCATTTGAATTCGTCTTGTATCTTTCTACAATCACTCAACTTCGATACCTTGCCGTTCACCACTGCATTATCAACAAACAACCGCAGCTTGCTGCCCGCCCTGTTCGCCAAATCATTTATGTATATAGGGAACAGCGGTCAAATCACACTCCCCTGGGCCACTGCTGACGATATCTTTGTTTCTGATGTACACTCGCGTTCGAGGACAGTTTACTGGATTCTATTACTTAACAAGTCTTCCTTGCCACTCACATATCTGTGAACTCACTCCATGTTCTTGTACACCCTTTAACAGCCTGCAATGTGGCACCGTGTCAAATGCTTTCCGGAAATCTAGAAATTATGGACTCAGCCTGTTGTCCTTGGACCTTAGTCCGCCGTGTATCATGTGAGAAAAGGGCAAGCCGAGTTTCGCACGAGTGATGCTTTAACCATTCTGATTCATGAACATAAGGTTCTCATTCTCAAGAAAGTTTATTGTATTCGAACTGAGAATATGCTCAAGGGCTCTGCAACAAACTGAAATTACCGATTTTGATCTGTAATTCTGCGGATCCGCTATTTTACCCTTATTATATACATGAGCCACCTACGCTTTTTCTCAGTCGCTTGTAACTTTGTGCGGGACGAGATATTAGCGATAAATGCAAGATTGGTAAGGGGCGAATGCAGTAGAGTACTCTTTGTAAAACCGAACTAGAACTCCGTCCAAACCTGGTGATTTAATTGCGTTCAAATCTTTCAGTTGTTTCTGTACTCCAGAGATGCTTATTACTATGTATGTCCAATGGTCGAATGACCAATAATGGTTAACAGCGACCTTGGTCTGTCAGTTTGTAGTGTGGCCTTTCAAAGATTCGCCTGATTAGTATCTGTTTTGTTCTGTCACTTACAATATCTAAAAGTATCTACAGTTCTAACAGATATGCTGCCGCAATTATTGGAAGACTTACCTTTCGACATACGGCAATCCATGTGGTACCAATGGCTCATACCGCACAGATAAAGTAGTAGAATATTTGGAGATCGTTCCATCGGTCGATCAAGAAACAGAAGATGGATTGTACACCCTCCAGATTTAACACTTCATTGTGGCGAAATTATAAGAAGTCGAGAAGTAAACATAGGCGACTCCGGAAGACAGGAAATGCCGTATAATATCGGCCTGTGCTGCAATAAGTCCATATGAAATTCAGCACGCAGTATTGTTTACCTCTATAGCGTACTAGCAGAGAAACTTGGTGCTGGCGAGGCATCTATTTAAAGCAGTGCGTCCACGCTCCAGTCACACGTCGTCTGGTACTGTGCTTAATGTTAATAACGTCATATCTCCTGAACTTACATACTTTTGCAGGCACATTCAATGACATATGAGACTACTGTCTGCAAAATACACTCCTGGAAATTGAAATAAGAACACCGTGAATTCATTGTCCCAGGAAGGGGAAACTTTATTGACACATTCCTGGGGTCAGATACATCACATGATCACACTGACAGAACCACAGGCACATAGACACAGGCAACAGAGCATGCACAATGTCGGAACTAGTACAGTGTATATCCACCTTTCGCAGCAATGCAGGCTGCTATTCTCCCATGGAGACGATCGTAGAGATGCTGGATGTAGTCCTGTGGAACGGCTTGCCATGCCATTTCCACCTGGCGCCTCCGTTGGACCAGCGTTCGTGCTGGACGTGCAGACCGCGTGAGACGACGCTTCATCCAGTCCCAAACATGCTCAATGGGGGACAGATCCGGAGATCTTGCTGGCCAGGGTAGTTGACTTACACCTTCTAGAGCACGTTGGGTGGCACGGGATACATGCGGACGTGCATTGTCCTGTTGGAACAGCACGTTCCCTTGCCGGTCTAGGAATGGTAGAACGATGGGTTCGATGACGGTTTGGATGTACCCTGCACTATTCAGTGTCCCCTCGACGATCACCAGAGGTGTACGGCCAGTGTAGGAGATCGCTCCCCACACCATGATGCCTGGTGTTGGCCCTGTGTGCCTCGGTCGTATGCAGTCCTGATTGTGGCGCTCACCTGCACGGCGCCAAACACGCATACGACCATCATTGGCCCCAAGGCAGAAGCGACTCTCATCGCTGAAGACGACACGTCTCCATTCGTCCCTCCATTCACGCCTGTCGCGACACCACTGGAGGCGGGCTGCACGATGTTGGGGTGTGAGTGGAAGACGGCCTAACGGTGTGCAGGACCGTAGCCCAGCTTCATGGAGACGGTTGCGAATGGTCCTCGCCGATACCCCAGGAGCAACAGTGTCCCTAATTTGCTGGGAAGTGGCGGTGCGGTCCCCTACGGCACTGCGTAGGATCCTACGGTCTTGGCGTGCATCCGTGTGTCGCTGCGGTCCGGTCCCAGGTCGACGGGCACTTGCACCTTCCGCCGACCACTGGCGACAACATCGATGTACTGTGGAGACCTCACGCCCCACGTGTTGAGCAATTCGGCGGTACGTCCACCCGGCCTCCCGCATGCCCACTATACGCCCTCGCTCAAAGTCCGTCAACTGCACATACGGTTCACGTCCACGCTGTCGCGGCAAGCTACCAGTGTTAAAGACTGCGATGGAGCTCCGTATGCCACGGCAAACTGGCTGACACTGACGGCGGCGATACACAAATGCTGCGCAGCTAGCGCCATTCGACGGCCAACACCGCGGTTCCTGGTGTGTCCGCTGTGCCGTGCGTGTGATCATTGCTTGTAAAGCCCTCTCGCAGTGTCCGGAGCAAGTATGGTGGGTCTGACACACCGGTGTCAATGTGTTCTTTTTTCCATTTCCAGGAGTGTATATTGAGAATATAGTTAGTAGTAAAGATGTAAGAAATTTAAATGTGTTGCATGTTGCGACAGATTTTTATGCACCTAATTGTTTATGACCTAACGTTTTCTGAGATAAGTGTCGTACAGTGATACAATTTTGCAGTTACATTCAGTGCTGTATGTGCATACTGCAAAATGTAGTCAGTAGTAAAGAAGTAATGAATTATAACGTCATGCCTCAAGCGGCTCTTTAATGCAAACAGTAAGCGATATTTTTTTTTCCTTTCTTCATTTTTCAATGGTTGTCAGGAAGGAAAAAATTCGTAAAGGTTTTAAATTACGTGTAAAGTTTGTTGCAAGTGGTTAAGTGATTTCATTCTCAAATACTAGGTGAACAAAATCTAGGAATTCACTTGTCGAAGGCTACGCTTCTTTTTCACCCCTCCCATCTGGTAGGTAGGTGGTTCTTAACTACAAAGCCGTTGTTGCCTGACAGTATGGTACACTACGTTTGTTTGAAATTGGTGCAGTAGTTTAGGAGGAGAAGTGGAACATACTTAGTCCACGTACATACACACATACATACATCAATTGTTATAATATGTATGGATATGAGTGCACAAGGTCAACATTTTAACAACATTTTAAGACAGTGTCGTAAACAAACCCACCTGAGTCACTTGTGTACTTACGTTCTGAGCAGTAGGGCAGACTTACCTTAGACCTCTTCTCGTAACCGTCGGATTATGGTTTGCGGCGCTATTTTCACGTTGCTGTTTGATCAAACCCAACTGATGCTTCGACTGATAACGAAAGCAAGAGTTACGAAAAACGAAGACTCCTTACTAGGATTTGTCGACATGGAATAAGCATTCGGAAATGTAAAAATGGTGCAAGATTTTCGACGTTTTGAGAAAAATATGTGTAACATACAAAGGAGATATACACTTAGTACAAAAAAAGAAGAGGGAACAATAAGAATAGAAGATGAAGAACGAAGTGCTTGGAACTAAAAAGGGTTAAGACAGAGAAGAAGCAATGACAGAAATAAAACAGGTTCAAGAATAACATTAAAATCCATAGCGAAAGATCTCTTTGATAAGATTAACTGATGACACTGCTATCCCCAATGAAAGTGAAGAAGAATTACGGGACCTGTTGAATTTAATGAACAGTCTAATTAGTACAGAATATAGATAGAGCATGAACCGAAGAAACTTTTTTAGAAATTTGTGAAGTTCCTGTGGGACCAAACTGCTGAGGCCATCAGTCCCTAGGCTTACACACTGCTTAACCTAATTTACACTAACCTACGCGAAGGACAACACACACGCCCAAACCCGAGGGAGGACTCGAACCTGCGACGTGGCAAGACGCCTGAGACCACGCGGCTACCCAGCGCGGCAAAACCGAAGACAGATAACGGTAATGAGGAGTAGCAGAAATGAGATTAGCGATGTAATAGGGAACCTCGGCGTAGAGAAAGTTAAGGAATTTTGCTACCTTGAAAGCAAACTACCACATGACGGACTTAACAAGGATAACATAGAAAGTAGATCAGCAATGGCAAAGAAGGCATTCCACGCAAGAGAGGTCTACAGTACTGGGGTGGAACATCGGCCTCAGTCTGTGGAGGAAATTTCTGGGAATTTACGTGTGGAACGCGGCACTGTGTGGCAGTGAGTCATGGACAGTAGGAAAACCGGAACAGATGAGAATCGAAGCGTTTGCGACGTGGTGCTACAGAAGGATGTTGGAAATGTGGACTAGTGAGGTAAGGGAAGAAGAAATTTTCACACAATGGGACAAGAAAGGAACATTTGAAATACACTGTCAAGAAGAAGATTGACAAGAAGTTTGTCAATACACAACAGGAAATGGCTTCCACAATGGCACCATATGTCGTTGTAAAGGGTATTTGGAGGAAGACAGAGATTGGAATACATACTACAAATAGCTAAACACTTGCAGCTCTGAGATGAAGAGGTCGGTCAAAGAGAGGAATTTGTTGGAGGCCTCGCCGATTAAACGATTTAAAATACGATCGAGTGCTACTCTATTCATCCATTTCCCGACAGCGACACTTTTCATTGCATGCGCTGCATACAAAGGAGTCTCCTAATCCTCGACGGGGAGACGGTGCAGCAATCGTCCAGTTGTATACGGCTCTGTTCCTCTGGTGCTTTGTTTTGATGTCTCATATCAAAAGATTAAGTTTTTCGCAAGCATTCAAATTTACTTTTACGTTAACGCTTCGGCCGAGTATTCCAACGAGAACTGCATGGAATCTGAGAAATACTATCGTGCATTTCATTGTTTGTGATTGGTGAATTCCGTGGATTGTAAAAAACAGAGTTAAACTAGATGACTGTCCACAGTTTCTCACAAATAGGAACAGCCTGGAAACAACAAAGGCAATGCCGAACTAAACAGAATCTCTTCGTTCCTACTTCCGACGAATACGTGCAGGAGAAGAGGCATCATTTAGGGTCCGTCGATGAGCCGAAACCGTCCTGGTTCCTTTACGAGCTGCTCCGATTATAAAGAGCAATGAAAAGCAGCAACGCTGACGAGATATTACTAAGGTATATGTAGACAGAAGTATGTCATCATTTGAGTGCTTACTTTCCTCGTATATGTACAGTGCTGTATGTTCCAAAGTAAACCATGAGTCTCATTTTCTTGGACTATTGACTGAAAATGTTCAACATGAAATAGTCTTGGGCTTTGCAACGAAAGAAAGTGTAGTAACGGTCGAAAATATACTTCTTCGTACATCCATATTTAAACTGGAGGAAGGTGGGACACAGTTGGTATAATTTTTATTAAAAATGAAATTCCTCCAGCTGTACTTAAGATTTTTTATTTTATTCTCTACTAGTTTCGGCGTTGCGTCGCCATCTTCAGGCCTGTACACTTTGCTGAAATCAGTTATGTGTGGCTACTCTAGAAGTCTTCGGTGGGATCAACACGTGCTCCACATGGATGGCGGGCAGTGAGTTTCCCTCACCGCGGGACTTCTAGACTAGCCACACACAACTGATTTCAGCGAAGTGTATGGGCCTGAAGATGGCGACGCAACGCCGAAACTAGTAGCAAAGGAAATAAAATATCTTAAGTACAACTGGAGGAATTTAATTTTTAATAAAAAGAAGATACACTTGTCGGTACAATATTGGGTTCTTACTTTCTCCCAGGAGAAGACTCAGTGGACACTATAATACGTAAAATATTAGTTCACTTTATTATAATGTAGATAAGAAAAATTACTTTATTTTGTGTTACGGCGTAAAGTCAAGCGCCGACATGCCAGTCGGGAACGACAGGGAAGAGAAGGCTGTGAGGAAAAGTCAGCCAATCGCTCGCTGACCGACCCCCTTCCAGGACGACAAAGCGACAGCAGCGGTCTCTATGTGAAGAGGACTTAAGCGCCGCATCCGACTGGAGGCGTCCCAGTTGGATAACAGGGTCAACGACAGCGACTACAATAACAGTTCAGCACAGACTTTTGTCAGTTGGAGATCAGCAGTCACTGCAAAGACTGCTTATTTTGTTTGTCGTCCTTTGCTTGCAACAGATCTGTGTAGTTGCCAAAGTTTTGTAATTGTTCTTATTGTAATAAAACTTATTAATACGAGTTGTTTGATTATCTAGCGAACGGAGTATGCAGGCTTCCTAAACACAAAGCTTTGTGTAATTTATCTCCACAGGGAGGTCATTAGTACTTTCTACTCTCACTTGATACATACAGGTTTCTCAGAGTACATACGACAATAACTTTAACGTAGAGTTCTGCCTAACTCACAGATCATACAGCTGGCCAACTTTGTCGATGCGTCTTGCTGCGGCTATCCTCCCTTGCAGTTACGCTGCTGTAGCACCTTGGTCTACGGACGACACCACAAGTGTTCACTAACAAAGCATAACCCAGTTTTCCGAAGATTTCGCCAGAGTCTGGAAAAATTCTGGAATGATGCTAGATTTCGATGTAGCAGGTACCTTGAACTGAAACTTCAAACAGCGGTAGCTGTCCCGGTAGCAGGAGTTCTATGTGTCTCAGCTATCTTTGTCGCCAATGGTACAGCGTCTCAGTATTGTGGATTCTCCTTCGCTGTCAGTGAGCCAACAGGATGAAGTAATACTTTGAAACCGGATGTACGGCTATTAAACACAGTACTCATCTCTTCGACCACGTTCGCACATGCATTCCGCGTAAGGAAGTAATTGTTCTTCTACGTAGACTTCTTTCTACGGAATCGCCTTTGTCTGAAAAGAACCGGCTGCGGTGACAGCTGCTGCTATAAAAGAGGACATCTTGATCACTGGAAAAGCGTGCAGGTGTGAACTGAATCACGCAAGTGAACATGTTGAGAACAAGTCGTGCTGTTAGCATACATACCTCTCCCAGCGTGTAAGGCAAGCACAGATGCACAGCGATTAGGCGCAAGGCGCACGGGCGCGTGCTCCCGCTTACGTTGGTGACTAACATTGTACCAGAGAAACTATCCCGAAAGAAAAACCGAATTAGCGACTGCAGGATTTCAAAGACGAAATCCGACTGCGTTATCAATCAAGGACGAGTTACACCATCGTCTTAATGTAATGTTAGATCAATTTCTCCAATTCGGTTAACACGTGAAGATGACGCCTGAAAATAGAACTGCCTTGTCCGGCGATTACCGTTTGTTTTATGGCATAGTAACATATTCGGATGCTTTTGTAATTTTATTATTTGACATCCATCTGATATTTTGGTCCATGAATAACAACAAACACTGATCCTAAAATAGCCATATTTCATTACTTGGCCACTGTTGGTGAAACAGGACACACTTTTTAAAAACTGTGCTTGTGGTTGTTCCGCGTGCTGCCCTTATCTGCCGCAGATTTTCTCGCACATTCCGCCATTCTTTCTGAGTCACAGAAATAAACTTGAATGCTAGGTATAAAAAGGATAATCTGCTACACATGTTCTCCTAATTTGCAGTGAAAGACTGCAGAGCTATGTGCGTAAGTCTCACTATCTAGTGTGCTACAGAGTCGACAGTAAAGTGGTAAACAGAGAAAATCCACGGTGTCGAAGTAAATTTCGGACACAACATACGAGTAACGCTGCAGTAACAGGGTACTGTTTGTGACGTGAGCTATAACGCTGTTGTGCCGAGCGAGCTCCGAATGGAATGCACAGTTTGGAGTGAGGACTGCCATGAAGTACCTAGGTAGGTAGGTAAATAGATCATAGGAGAGAGGGGAACGAATTCGTTGCAGATGAATGGAGCCACGTAATAATGTGAAAAACTTCTCCATCTCCATATGAAACGATTTAGGGAAAAGAGATAAAACTTACGTTACACGACCAGATGGTGACTATAACTACGGCCCTGGCTAATGGGTGTATTGTTTCCGTCTCTACAGATGCAATTTCTTTCTTCTTATTTAATCGGGTTGTTTGGCTAATACACTCCTGGAAATTGAAATATGAACACCGTGAATTCATTGTCCCAGGAAGGGGAAACTTTATTGACACATTCCTGGGGTCAGATACATCACATGATCACACTGACAGAACCACAGGCACATAGACACAGGCAACAGAGCATGCACAATGTCGGCACTAGTACAGTGTATATCCACCTTTCGCAGCAATGCAGGCTGCTATTCTCCCATGGAGACGATTGTAGAGATGCTGGATGTAGTCCTGTGGAACGGCTTGCCATGCCATTTCCACCTGGCGCCTCAGTTGGACCAGCGTTCGTGCTGGACGTGCAGACCGCGTGAGACGACGCTTCATCCAGTCCCAAACATGCTCAATGGGGGACAGATCCGGAGATCTTGCTGGCCAGGGTAGTTGACTTACACCTTCTAGAGCACGTTGGGTGGCACGGGATACATGCGGACGTGCATTGTCCTGTTGGAACAGCAAGTTCCCTTGCCGGTCTAGGAATGGTAGAACGATGGGTTCGATGACGGTTTGGATGTACCGTGCACTATTCAGTGTCCCCTCGACGATCACCAGAGGTGTACAGCCAGTGTAGGAGATCCCTCCCCACACCATGATACCGGGTGTTGCCCTGTGTGCCTCGGTCGTATGCAGTCCTGATTGTGGCGCTCACCTGCACGGCGCCAAACACGCATACGACCATCATTGGCACCAAGGCAGAAGCGACTCTCATCGCTGAAGACGACACATCTCCATTCGTCCCTCCATTCACGCCTGTCGCGACACCACTGGAGGCGGGCTGCACGATGTTGGGGCGTGAGCGGAAGACGGCCTAACGGTGTGCGGGACCGTAGCCCAGCTTCATGGAGACGGTTGCGAATGGTCCTCGCCGATACCCCAGGAGCAACAGTGTCCCTACTTTGCTGGGAAGTGGCGGTGCGGTCCCCTACGGCACTGCGTAGGATCCTACGGTCTTGGCGTGCATCCGTGTGTCGCTGCGGTCCGGTCCCAGGTCGACGGGCACTTGCACCTTCCACCGACCACTGGCGACAACATCGATTTACTGTGGAGACCTCACGCCCCACGTGTTGAGCAATACGGCGGTACGTCCACCCGGCCTCCCGCATGCCCACTATACGCCCTCGCTCAAAGTCCGTCAACTGCACATACGGTTCACGTCCACGCTGTCGCGACATGCTACCAGTGTTAAAGACTGCGATGGAGCTCCGTATGCCACGGCAAACTGGCTGACACTGACGGCGGCGGTGCACAAATGCTGCGCAGCTAGCGCCATTCGACGGCCAACACCGCGGTTCCTGGTGTGTCCGCTGTGCCGTGCGTGTGATCATTGCTTGTACAGCCCTCTGGCAGTGTCCAGAGCAAGTATGGTGGGTCTGACACACCGGTGTCAATGTGTTCTTTTTTCCATTTCCAGGAGTGTAGTACTACATGTCGACGCAAGGTAGCACTTGACCATAGCGGTATTGATATCTACAGAGAAATTTAGGGACTTTCTCCTAGTGAGTAATATGTCTCAGACTGCATAACTACTATGTGATAATACAGTAATGACCTCTGTGGTAAGCAGTGAACTGTAGTAGTCATTGCACGAATATGATATACGACGTTCCCATTGATTCAGTTTCACTATTGTACAGACTATGGAAATTATTATTTTCGTTATAATATGTTTAATCAGAACGGCCACCTTGTACCTTAAATGACGCTCTTTATAGTTCGTTCCCGAAAGTGACGCCTTCCTCATTGCATAAATGCCCAACATAAAAACGCCTTGCCTAATAATGGCTCACTGAGATCAATGACTGTATTGTTTCCCGTCTCTACAAATACAATTTCTTTCTTTCTTCTTATTTAATCGGGTTGTCCCACACACAAGAAAGGAAATAGAATGGAATGTGGAAATTACAGAGGAATCAGTTTGTTGAACATAACATACAAAATCCTGTCAATGATCATTCTGGAAAAATTTAAACCTAACACAGAAAGCATTATTCCAGATCACCATGCTGAACTTCGAACAAACCGTTCCACAACGGATAATTTGTTTACTATACGACAGATCTTTGATAAATACTGGGAATTCAACAAAAACATCCACTGTCTCTTCACTGACTTTCAGCGAGCATATGACATCATCCACAGAAGTAGCCTATACAATACGTTAGGAGAATTTAGTATACCCAGTAAAATCATTAGGATGATACAACTCTGCATGGATGGCTGCCAGGCAGCAGTGAAGTTCAGAGGATGCATATCCCCTACCTTTGCAATTAAAACAGGCTTACGACAAGGAGACGCTCTTTCATGAGTTCTCGTCAACATTGTAGTTTGGGAGAGTAGTTTACATCCATACAGTGGTCTCAGATTCGAATACAATGAAGTAAAACTCCTGGCTTATGCAGATGTTATAGTGTTGCTGAGTGAAACTGAAGAAGAACTGAAAGACATGTACATATCTCTCATGCACAGTGCCAGTAAAATGGGGCTTTTGATTAAGCATGAGAAAGCAGAATATATGGAAATAGATCGAGTCATAAACCCAAATCTTGAATTTGAAATTAACAAAGATTCTAAATTCAGAAAAGTTCTTAAGTTTAAATACCTTGGATCACGTTTCAACAGTAAAATTATCATAACAATGGATATAAACGAAAGCATTGCCTCAGGGTCAAGATGTCTGTACTCACAAAGCAACCAACTCAAAAGTAAAGCTTTGTCAATCACCACAAAGATGAAGACATACAACACTATCATCTGCCCCATAGTACTGTGCGGTTCTGAAAGCTGAACGCTTACAAAGAATGAAAAAGAAAAACTGAATGTTTTCGAAAGAAAAGAGAAACATCTGGAGACTTGTGTTGGAGAATGGCATATGGAGAATTCGAAAGAACAATGAAATTTATCAGCTAAAGAAGCAACCCATTATCGTCCAGAAATTAATAACTAGGAGACTGCAGTGGGCTGGACATGTGGCTAGAATGGAAAACAACAGAATAGCCAGAAAAGCATTTGAAGGAACTTTCCAGGCAACAGGATCACTGGGCAGACCTCGTACAAGGTGGAAAGATGACACAGAGAAGGACATCGCAGCATTAGGAACTTCCGCAGGGTGGAGAGAGAATGCGAGAGATAGAAGGCGGTGGAAGCAGATCATTGATGCAGCGCGTGGCCTACAGAGCCTGTGAAAGCTGAGGAGAAGAAGATGAAGAAGAAGAGATCAATGAAGTAGCTATTGCTAATGCGCTCATGCACGTTGTGTTATTAGCCTGTGTATTATGTGGATGTTTAGGAACTTGCTGGCACTAAAGAGATCCATTGTAATTAATGTTCAGCTTCGGATCAGTCGATGTGACGATGGTGAATTATGAGCAGTTGTCATTCTGTCAGTGCAATTATTTCTTTCTGTAGGCCGGGCTTTTGAAAAATCAATAGGGCTCCTGCTTGAATTTTTTTCTTGATCATTCATTTTGACGCCACACCATTGCTAGTGCAGCTCAAGTGCGATCATCAATAAATTCTATTACAAATAGTCCTATTGCCGTTTATTACTGTAAACAGGTCCAGTATACGGCGGGTATTGGCAAAATACTGCCCTGATATTCATGGAAGTACATAGCGCATCCTTGTCAGCACTGCTTTCCTTCCGTGATGCGGTTCAATATATGGTTTGTGATAAGAACTCATGATATTGAAATTGCGTAATGTTCGTATTAAAGGCAACGTAATCTTAATATAAAAAATGTGAATATCTGTGAAAGGTATAGTTTTTATCTTATAAGTAATCTGTACTGTGCGTTGCTCTTTCCTTCTGTTACATTGGTTCGAGGACACTGGAGCAACGGTGGCGGACTTGCTTCAAAATGTTGCGGCGTCGTTGAAAGCTGGTTGCCATACCCACGAAGCCGGCGGCCGTACCCAGCTGAAACACGTCGTCGTTGGAACAACCGCCTCTGACAATGAGCGTTATATTGTATTATATTAGAGATAAAATTATGAAAAGCATTGAATGATCTTAATTTTATATCAGTTATTGCCTGGTTGTCTTCATAGCATTCAGTTGCACTCATACATGTGAGCAACCAGAGTTTCTGTTATTACATTGACGACATGTATTATGAAGAACGAATAAGAACTGAACAGAAGACGTTGTTAAAGGATATCAAAAACTTGTTTTGAGAAGTTATTTGTTGCAACAGTGTGTGTGCTAGATGTTCGTCTTGTTAAATCTTACCCTGATAATGTTCTTGAACAGAAACCGAACCATTAATTGAGTAAAGCTGAGAAAAAGGGAAGGAGGTCTCTTCGAGACTGATGATTATCATCGATGAAGTGATTTTGGGTTTTGGAGGCAGCATTAACATGCGCGATCAGTTTTGAAAGGCTATTACATGCACTTTAAGTAATCTAGAGTTTTCGAAAGTGGAAATGGCTGTAATTTTTGACAGTGACGTAACGTAAGTTCAGAGATATGAATTACGTAATTACGCTTACCACGGATTAGTTGCATTTGCTAATATCATTGGCTATCGTAGCAGAGGAAGACAACTGTACGTCGAGCTGCGAAAAATATGTTATTGCTAGAAATATGAACAGATTCATTTATCGTAGTTACGCAATTAATGTCCACTAGCCCCTATTATACAAAGACCTGACAGGATAAAGTATTTCTTTGGAACAGGCGACGATGATATCGATCCAGTCAGTATAGGTGAAACAGTTTTCAACATTCTCTTAAAGTTAAGGCCTTAGCAAGGTAATCCTATTGGCCAGTTTGAAGACTAATTAGCTGTTAAGAGCACTGAAAGACCGAACCGGTCAACATACAGCATAAGAGTTGCTAATATTGTTGCAAAACTATTGCTGTTAACGAATTACACAGATAGGTCGATTGACGAACACAGTGAACAAATAGTACGTGTACATCGACCGTCTCAATACACGTCCCTGGACACACAAATTGAATAATAATAACACGATTTGAGCAAAACAGCGTTAAGTGGACTGTCCCTCCCGCAATATTTTCGGAAGCCATTCTGTGGTGATTTTGAAAGCGATATAGTACATGTGCGAATTTGTAAGATGAGCACCTGCCGAATTTCTTTTAGGAATCATGCCTAATGTTTGAACAAAAACATTGGAGGTATGAATTTAAAAAACGCCTCCAGTCTGAACTTTTCGTGTTTTATTAAGTACGCGATGCATTTCCGACCCTGTGGGTCCATCATCAGATGTAATTTGTCTTAAGACATACATTATTTTTCTCCTGAATGAGGTGAAATGCATATTCCTGTCACGAAAAGGTCTGATGTTACGCTATGAATTTCGTAAGTCAAAAGCGGAAAATATGTGCAAAATAGTGAAAAACATGAACAGTGTGAACTTAAAACATAATCCAAGAAAAGCATTCTTAACCTTTTAGCACTAGCATACATTCTTTTCTCTGTATCGAGATGTGGTAAGTTTACACTGTTCATGTTTTCCACTATTTCGCAAATATTTTCCGCTTTTGACGTACGAAATTCATAACCTAACATCAAACCTTTTCGTGACAAGAATATGCATTTCACCTCACTCAAGAGAAAAAATAAAGCATGTACAGGGTGTTTATAAATGAATAGCAGGGTTTTAACGCTTTAGAATATTTATTACATTAAACTTGCAGTTATAAATGACATGTCAAATGAAAGAGCAAATCAAACAGTTGTGTTTGTCGCCAGTGCGCATGTGCAGCGCGCAATATTTCCGCCGAAGTCCGCTAGACAGCGGTAGTAGCGAAGATGGCGACTAGTGAACAAAAAGCGTTTTGTGTTTTGCGTTTGTAAAGACCCAATCTGTAGTTACTGTGCAATGTGCAGTCCGGCTGAAGTTCGGTTGTGATCCTCCAAGTGATAATAACATTCATAGATGGTATCATAAATTTGAAAAGGGAAGAGCACAGGAAGGCCAAGAGTTAGTGAAGAGACTGTTCAGCAAGTGAGAGAGTCGTTCACTCATAGCCCAAAGAAATCAGTCCGGAAGGCTAGTCGTGAATTACAAGCACCCATGTACACTGTTTTGAAAGTCTTAAGAAAATCTGTACAACTACGTCCTTACCATTTACAGTTATTACAGGCTCTAAAGCTGGCGGACCATGTATTACGTGCCAGCTTCACAAACGAAATGTTGTTTCATAACGATGAAGATTTTCTGGATCATGTTGTCTTCAGTAATGAATCGACCTTTCACCTTAGTGGACATGTAAACACTCACAACGTATGCATCTGGGGCTCAGAAAATCCTCACAAGGTGATACAAATGCAACGAGATTCCCCTAAAGTGATTGTTTTTGTGCTGTATCCTGGCGGAATGTTTATGGGCATTTCTTTTTTGGTGAACCTACTGTAACTGGCACTTCTTACCTTGATACACTAGAGCAATGGCTCTTCCCCCAGTTGGAAGAAGATGAGTCAAAGAACTTCATTTTCCAGCAAGATGGTGCGCCACCCCACTGGTATAGCGAAGTATGCGATTTCTTCAACTTGACTGTACCCCAGCACTGGATAGGCCACAAGGGGCCCAATGACAGGGCTTGCTTTGCATGGCCTCCACATTCACCCGACCTCACGCCGTGCGATTTTTTTCCTTTGGGTCTTCATCAAGGATTGTGTGTACGTGCCTCCGCTACCAGCAGACCTACCTCAATTAAGAAACCGGATTGAAGCAGCTGTTGCTACAATCACTGAAGACACACTTATCAACGCTTACCAAGAACTTGGCTATAGGCTTGATGTGTGCTTTGTGACAGATGGTCCTCACATTGAACATTTATAAGGTTCTTGGAAAAACTGTTTGAATTCCTCTTTCATTTGACAGATCATTTATAACTTTAAGTTTAATATAATAAATATTACAAAGCGTTAAAACCCCGATATTCATTTATAAACCCCCTGTATTAAGACAAATTACACCTGATGATGGACCCACAAGGTCCGAAATGCATCGTGTACTTAATAAAACACGAAAAGTTGCGACTGAAGGCGTTTTTGTTTTATTCAATTCATACCTCCGGTGTACTGAATACAATCACGTTTGGAGCTGCGAAATATGGATAAAATTTAAAAACTACAAATATTTCTTATTTCCTACTGTTTAAAAGCATTATCTGTTGGTGTTTTTATTCACATTTGTATTATGCACCTGCACAGAAAGTACTTTCATGTGTTTATCCTTAAGTTTCCATTGAAAATCAAGCCGCTGACAAAGGAACGGCCCATTTCTTGATATCTGAAAACATGGAGGAGAGTTGTTCAGTTTGCCTCTCTCTGGTCCAGGGTTGCCTCTATGTGGTATTCTGTCTGTTTCGGACCCCCGTTATTACGACACTTCTGCCTCGTGATGGCTGGGTGTTGTGTGTTGTCCTTAGGTTAGTTAGGTTTAAGTAGTTCTAAGTTCTAGGGGACTGATGACACTAGATGTTATGTCTCATAGTGCTCAGAGCCCTTTTTTTATTGCGACACATACATATCGCTGTTAACACCTGATCGTAATTATACTCGAAGTAAGTGATTGTGACGAGCCGTTTCGCTTGTAGGGTCCCACTTGATATTAGTACTTCTTTTCACATGGATCTACCGTTGGTATAACCTTCAGCCATCCATTCCGCTGTAAATGCAAAGTTCACAACTGGTACAGCAACTACTGCTGGTTGTCGTCACCGCAATGTCTGAGAGTGTCTAGTTCTAGAACAACGGAGCTGATGACAGCGCTAGACAAGATGTGGTGACCTTAATCGTGTTTACGTCGAATAAGACGAGGCCCTGAGTCACCCAGTCCACCACAAACAAACGCCTACCTCCCAGCTGTTTCGACACAGCCCAGCCTACATTGCGAAATGTTAAAATCTCATTCCTGCTCCCTTCATCACGTCTCGTAGCCTGGTCAGATACTTAAAACGCGAGAAGTGACCAACATTTTCATCGATCATCGAGCTGAACTCATAATACTGGTCCTCGATCAACACTCGTGCAGCCTTTAAACTACAAATGTAACCTGACTGAATTAACGAAAAATTTCCAAAGTGCATACTTCTTTCCAAAAATATTATTCCAGTATTCTAGAATGTTAGTCTGTTAACTGCATGTACTTTGTGTAATGTTACTTCTTATTATGTTCTTGTCAACACATTAGTGTCCTTTCTGTGCTACCAAAAGAGTGCTCCGTTGTTCTATATAATCATCGAAATCTACTTTCGTATGTAAGACACGCCACATTACTTTTATTTCGTTCATACCAACTTCGGCTGAATTCTGTTAACACAAGCAAACAGTCACTGGTCAAGTAGTTATATAATCATTTAATTGTGTAGTCCTCTTTGAACATTTTGACAAAAATCTGTATTTTGTTAATTTATTTATTTATTTTGTGTTATCTGGGATGTCTGTTTGTCCCAAGTTCGCCAGTCGTCAGAAACTGCCTCTGAAAATCATCCACAGTGGGGCGGAGAGGCGAGGACGGGCAGAAATCGTCGACAGGCTTAACTGGCAATATCGAAATTACGAACGAGTTCGAACTTGAGGCTGGACCAACTTGCTACAATTTCTACTCGAAAGCGGAGCAGAGCAGCGGGTGACAGATTCTGCCAAAGAGGTCTGCAGGACAGCCATGGCTACGAAGAAGTTGGAGGAGGACCTCCTCTTTGATCTGGAAGGATTGGTGTGTGCTCTAGGTATCGTTGACTAACGATATGTTTAAAATTAACTGCAGAAAATGTCACCCAAAATTTTAGACGCGTTTTACTGTGGACGGTATTTTTTCAAACTGACAGGAAACATAACTCGAGAAAGGTAAATGCGATTTTGATCGGATTTCAGGCCAACATTCTAAATTGAATTCTCTGTTAGCATAACTAACCGTTTCGCGACATCTCCAAAAGTCTATTTGTCTCAATTATGTGGGCGAAGAAAATGACATTTATTTCAACACAGTGTTGTGTTAGGACTCAACACTTTTCCATTACTGTATTTATGCTGGCAGAAAATGTATTGAAAAGGACTTATATGAGATTTTTTTGGTACAAGTCCAGTAGGAGGGCTTCGGAAATTCCCGCCGATGACCAGTGTTCCTGGTGCAATGGCTTCAGGGATCGGCCGATGTAGACACAAAAAAAAAATCTTAAAGACAGATATCTAAGTATTAGTCATATATAATCAGATTTAGCATTACTTTTTATTTTGCTTGAACACACATTTTTCACGCTCCAAAGTGAGGTACTCCCTTAAAATATGCCTTCCAGTACATTAATTTTTAATGTGCTCATAATTAAATAGTTAATCGGGTACGCCAGTGTTTGTATTTCATTCATATGAGGAAGGAAAAGTCTGCCTGTAAAGTTATCTAGCGTCAGTCATTAAAGTACACACACCACGTGAATGAATATGACACCATTTATATGTTCATGTTTGCATTTCTACGGAATTTGTAGCACTGTGAGACCTGGCAATACTAAATATACAAATAAAACTGCCTTCAGAAGTAGTTTCTGGAAAAATGCGAAAATTATTAATTGGCCTCCAGGTTATTTTCCTATGTAAGCAAACACATACGTTGGTCATATGGTGCATGCTGTGCTGCATCGGTGTACCAGTGAATCTAACAGTGTATTTTACACAGCAGCCAAAACGTTACGACCACATGATTGATACAGTGTTGGTCCACCTCTAGAATGCAATACAGTATCTCTTGAGTGACATGGATTCGACAAGCTTTCTTTAAATTTTACAGAAGTATATGTCAGCATATGTCTACCCACAGGTCACGCAACTCCCGTAAATTTCTCGTTGATTCTTTTTTGTGCGCGAACCTGGAAACCCAGATGTTTCCCACCAGGTTCAAATCAGGTAGGTTTGGTGGCCAAGACACAATTTAAGTTCACCTTAGGCTCCCAAAATCACAGTAGTATGACTCTTCCTGCTGAAAGATGTCATCGTCCTCATCATCTGGGAATACATTAAGCATGACGGGATGCAAGAGGTCCGCAATAACGTTCAAGAAATCCACAGATGTCATGGTACTTTCTATTTCTACCACAGGTTCCACCGAAGCCCTGGTGAGCGCCTCCCCTCACATATGTTCTAAGGAGCGCCATGTTTAAAAACGTTTGCTAAACGGTGTGCGACTGCATCAGCATTGTACTTCGTATCCTCCTTTACAGAGCGAGCAAGCTTCCAACCTCCACATGGTGTGATGTGTGGCGACCAACACGAGTCGCCTACTCGTTGCTTCGCCGCCCTTTTAGCACATCCCGTAGATACTCACAACAGTAACACGCGAACAGCCCACCAGCTTCGCCGTTTCCGAGATCCACGTTTCCAGGCACCAGGCCATAACACTCCCCTTTCTCAAAGTCGCTTATGTCAGTGAATCTCCTCATTTGCGACCCACATCGTCCCTAGAATGATAACACTCTAATCTCTCCTCCGTTCACATACTTTCCTTACAGCGTAACGTGCCCGACATGCTATCAAGCTGCATTCAGTATCGATGTGGGCAGTGGTCATAATGTTTCGGCTCATCATCATATAGATATATGAATGGATATATGTATATGTGTTTGTGTGTGTGAGAGTGTCTTCCACAAATCCAACAAAATCCCAAGGTCTGATTCAGCCACACGTAACACTTATTGTCTGGAAAGATGTACAGCAGAGGTAAGAACCACATTTCTCCCACTCGACTGGCGTAGGCGTGACGTAGAAGGTGCACACAGAGAGAGTGGGGAGGAGAAGGTGGGCAGAGAAAGGAGGGAGGAGATGAACAGAGAGAGGTAGGAGGAGATGGATAGGAAAAGGGGGGGGGAGGAGCTGGAAAGAGAGAGAGTGGAGGAGTAGATGGGCAGAGGGAGTGGGTATGAATAGCTGAACAGAAGGAGGGGAAGAAGACATGGACAGACGGTAGGAATAGATGGGCAGAAAGAGGGCCGAGAAAGAGCAGGACAGAGATAGGGGGAAGGAAGAGATGGACACAGAAAGGGGGCAGGAGTAGATGGATTAGAGAAGAGCCACAAGGAGAAAATGTGCGCAATATGTGTACATATATTTGCAAGGAGCTAAGTCACAGATAGGAGGATTGAGGATTTTATAGAAGTATAGAGAGAGAGAGATGTGAAACAAGGAGTTACAAGAAATGGGATAAAAGTAACTACACTTTATTATAAATCAGACTTAAGTATACGACTCGTAATATATGATAGCTATAGTTACTGTAATTTTGCGAAAGAGCAGCTGTTACATTCAAAATTTCGACAACGTAAAGTTAATAATCACGAAGGTATAAATGTATTATTGCAAATAAAGAGGAGTGAAAATCCCGAACACCTGTAAACATAAATAAAGTCTTACAAATAATAATAGTAGCTGTGTTAACTCAATTAATTAACAGGAACTCGTACCTAGAGGTAGGGATAATTCAGTTTTTTATACGATTATTATTTTCTCTAAATAATATAAAATGTTAGCAGATAACATCGTGACAAAATATGCTACCATAGCTACCATACAACATCTACCTTAAGCACCATACCGCGTGTCAGAAAAGGAACTTTCGGTACCAATATCAGTTCTCACCTTTTGTTCCACATCCAAATAGTGCGTGTGAAGAGCTATTGAAGGTAAGCCCCTCCCATCGTGCTCATTTTGTAATGTCCTAGCTGGCTCTTCTTGAAATGTTCGCTCTCTGATTATTAACGGCAAAGCCGCTCTTGCAGCCTCTGCCACGGAGTTTGTTGAGCATCCCTGTAACGTGTCCCGCGCTTACTAAACTACCCCATGACGACACACGCCTCACTTCGTTATGTCTTTTCAAGCTTTCCTATTAATCCCACCTTGTCAAGGGTCCTAGTCGTACGAGCAATACTCAAGGATCGATGGAACGAGTGGCTTTTAAGCCCCTTCATCGTCGTTATCTGCTAAATATTTTAGATTTCATTAGGTTTCTTTAAATAAATCTCAGCCTGTAATTTACTCTTTCTAAAATGAATTTTATGAGATCGTCAGCCTTTAAGTTGTCAATAAATCTAGATATACTCGTATTACGCTTGTTTCCAATGATTTATCGCCAAGAGAGTAATCGACAAGTAATGACTCCTTCCTCACTTTTGTGTGTCCAAAAATTTACATTTATCTACCGCCACTCCGTGCACCAACTGTCGATTCCTTCCATTTCTTCGTAAACTCGCGTATATGCAACATCATCCACGAACCGCTTTGGAGAGCTTCCTACAATATTCTATCGATCATATTTTGAAACACGAACAGCCAAGTAACACTCCCTTAGTGTAATCCTGAAATTTCCTGTACACCTGGTCGGTTTCGCCTGCTCAAGGACGACGTATTGAGTGTGGTAGGAATGAATTTCACATCTAATGAAAGAGGAAGAAGTCGCTACTGCCATATTAAGAGAATACGACGGCGAGGCAAAATTCGATAGCCGAAACATGTGATAACTGTACCCTGTGCAGATTGAACTCGGGAGCTGGCGTGGAACAAGAGCACTTATTTGGACAGCTTCGCTAAACACCGTCTCAAAAGCCTCCTGTAACCTCGTCAGAATCTTTTAATATGTTCTTATTACGATTCATCCCTTATTAGCATAAACAGTTAATACCATACCACAGCAATCACAAAACACACTTGTTACACGTATACTACGTCAATAATGTAATAGTAACAGTTTTTGTCGCATTTAAAAGGGTTGGAATTTAAGTAGTGGTAACTATTTATTCACAACCGATACAAAATAGTTACATGTTTGCACCTGTTACTGTCCTTCAAAGAAGTAACCACCGTTGTGTAGAACCCGTTTCCAGCGATGGGGAAGGCGTAGTATACCGTTAGCATAGCATGTTCTGTTGATGGTGTTAACGGAACGGTCTACTGCTTGTCGAATCTCTGGAACAGTTCTGAAGCGAATGCCACGAAATGGTTTCTTCATCTTCGACATCAAATCAAAGTCACATGGACTTGAGTCCGGGGAGTATGATGGATGGTACAGTACTTCCCAGTCCCATCGACCGAACAGAGCAGCCACAGCTTGCGCTCTATGCGCCCGCACATTGTAGTGCAAAATGATGGGTGCGTTGCGTAGAAAGTGTCGCCGCTTCTTTCGCAAAGCTGGTCGCAGGTCATGCTCAAAAACGAACAGTAATGCTGCGCACTGACGGTCTGCCGTGGAGGAACGTACTGCGTTAGGATAACGCCATCACTGTCGTACATAACTTTAGACCGTTCCATTCCCAACATCAACAGAACAGACTGTGCTAACTGTATACTACGCCTTCCACATCGCTGGCAACGGGTTCTACACAACGCTGGTGACTACTTTGAAGGACAGTAACAGGTGCAAACATTTAACTCTTTTTTATCGGTTGTGAATAAATAGTTGCACTATTTAAGTTCCAAACTATGTAAATGAGTATCTCTCGCGTTACACAGACAACGTCCTTAAATGAAAGGAAACATAATAAAATATTTCTTTTTATTTTGTTGTCGTGCCGTACTGGGATTTTCTCAAAATAACTGATGATTTGGTGTTGGTTTTGATTTTTGAATTTAACTCAAATTGTTTTTTTTTTGGAAAATTGGTAGTTTAGTAAAAGTTAATCCTTAGCAAAATTATAAATCACTTTAAAATTGTGAGACACAGTGATATTGAAATACGTTACGTTTAACTTGCTAAATTAAATAAACTTTTTTTATATTTTAGCCTCGGTTACACTTTTCTGCTCAAGCATGAGGCCTTTGATTATTATTTGCATTTGCTCACACACGCGCGACAGAATTATTTCTTACCACTTTTTTATAATGCATTGTAGTCCGAGTCGTGGCTCTGGATCTCGACCGTTGAACTGAAAATGAAAATCTTAAAAACTACGTCTTCAGCTGCCGCGTTGTCTGCTGTGGAAAAAAACGATTATTATAATTTACGCGGGCGAATTCTTCGCTTCCGCTAATTTTAGAAATCGTCACGAAATGGCGTCTATGGCTGCAGCTGCGGCTGCAATTTTTGCGCTGAAAATGACTTGAAATATAGGTATTTAAGGGAAGCGGAAATGAGACAGGGCTCACCTCTTACAAATAAAAATGAATATCAACAAATTAAGATTACAATTGATATTACATTCAACAGCACTCGCCAACATGTCCGACTTCTCACACCGAAGACAAGAGTGACCAGATAAAAGGAGACAATTGACCAGTTCTTTTTCATCTACATTGCCCATTATTGTCAGAGTGCACCCTTTTTATTCTTTCCACTCGAAAGTCTCTAACAGAATTTTATATAATAATAATGGTAATAATAATAATACATGAGAAAAATTATCTACCGCCTGAGCGGTCAGTATTCCCGCACAATATAATATTTGACATCGAGATAAAATATCTCGTCCATTTTATTTGTTTTTTAAATATCACGTTCGAGTTTTTTGCAATATTTCTACTGGGGACGGCACATATCACACTGTGCAACAAAGTTAAAGGATCACTTTTTCCAAACCCCGTAACTGCCCGTTGCGACGTATAAGTTTGAAACCTGACTCAAAGGTGCCTATAATGTTTCTCCATAGTGATAGAGAAGCGATGTGATCCTCGGGTTCGGAGACCCTTTAACCATGTGTCGACACAAGCGAAAATAAAGGCCATAGGTCAGAAGCTAATGTGGGTTTTAAAGTGAATTAATGATGTCACACTGGTACAAAATTTCACCACAATTCTACCCAAAGTCACTATGGATATCACACGATGAGAAGATCCTAACACTGCCTCTTGCACACATTTCATTGTTTTTGCTGACGCCTTTGTGAAGAAGGTCAGAACGTCACACCCAGCGTTGAAATCACAAATCACTCGGTTTTCTTATGGGTGGCCGAGAAAAACATTCCAGACACACTGCCGCTGATAATCGATAGGAAACGCCCCCAGAAGGTCCCGCAAAGAGCGCTAATGAAGCTATCCCTTCCCTTAAGGGCGTCGATTCCCATACCTTTCGCTGTCTAAAACGACAGTTGACAGTGCGATGAGCAACAGGATGACGTTCTTGACAATGTTCGGCACCTTAGAGACTCCATACTTACTCTAAGGACATCGGTTTACTGCAACCCCACTGAGTGTGAACTGAGCTCTTAGGAGTGTCGTGTGACTGCAATATTTGCTCTGGTATACAGGGTGGAAACCATTAGCAACCGTTCAAAACCATTCGACAAAATCTGCACGTGATTCGAAGGAGTAATGGGTGTCTACGCTTTTTCATCCCATCTATTTCGCTCCCTCCTGTTCTGTGATGACATGGGTGGGGGACAGGTGTGCAACACTGACATGTGCGTGAGTAACGCGGTAAAGGGACCCTCTAAAACCCTCTATTTAGGCAACACCCTCGGTCTCAACCAAGCATCTTCGCTGAGGATGTTAAAATGTAGCTGTCAAGGACTTCGACGATACCCAGTCAGTCTCGCCACTGCTCTAGCGCCTGAGAGCAGACGACCCCTTCAACCCCGCTTAGGTAGACTTGCCTGCATTACGCCGCTATTGCCCAGTATGTCCCAGACATTACTGCACAGGAAAGTCCGAGTGATTTATGCCATTAGACGGAGCATCACGCACGAATCACAAATTCTGAAAAAGAGATAACATCAATCGAATCTTTATCACCAAAGATCGGTTGAGTGTTATACACTCAGCATTCGTTTGGTGGACCATGTTTGAACCTTTGCCTTTTTCCGCCGTTATGACGCCACTTATTGCCACTGGTTGCTGTGTTCCTTTGTCTCGAGGTCATAGTGATACACACATCACTCGTCAATCGTGATTACGATTCTGAAGACATCATGTCAATTGACCTGACACAGCTGGGCTATTTCCGCAACTGCCTCGGTTCGGCGAGCTTTTTCAATGGGTGTGACATTCGCAGAACCTACCGGGTGGCGATCTCCATCAAGTTCAATATGCCGTGTTAGGTGTTGAAAAACTTATCCACTTTTCCGCTTTCGCCTCGACTGTGATACGCCGGTCTTTTCTCATGATTCCCGTTTCTTCACGTATCCAGGGTGATTCAAGAAACGTTTACAAACTGATATGTAACATCCGGTATGTAACGAGGACCAGTAATCGCATACGAACCTGCGTTCGGAAAGCCAATCCGGCGTTACTAAATGGAATTGCAGTTACTTACTCACATGCTACAAATGGACTCCCACTACAAGAGACGCTCGAAGTTTTGTCCAGATGCATCGAGACACGTCTGAAATCGACACTGCTTGAACAGTGTACCCTCACAAAGATACCTGACACAACTCGAAGATATCCTTGCTGCCGTAACAATCCTGCTCACTAGATCTTCCGACGACATAGCAGGTATTTCATACACAACGCCCTTCATCTACATCTACATCTACATGGATACTCCGCAAACCACACTTAAGTGCCTGGCAGAGGGTTCATCGAACCACGTTCGTAGTAATTCTTTATTATTTCAATCTCGAACAGCGCACGAAAAAAACTAACACCTATTTCTTTCCGTGCGAGTTCTGATTTCATTTATTTTATTATGATCGTTTCTTCCTACGTAGGTCGGTATCAATAAAATATTTTCGCATTCGGACGAGAAAGTTGGTGAGTGAAATTTCGTGACGAGATTCAGCCGCAAAGAAAACGCCTCTGTTTTAATGTTGTCCATCACAAACCCAGCATCATATCAGTGGCGCTTTCTCCGCTATTTCGCGATAATACAAAACGTGCTGCTCTTCTTTGAGCCCTCTCGATGTACTCCGTCAGTCTTCTGTGGCAAGGATTGCAGGCTGTGCAACAGTATTCCAAACGAGGACGGTGCTCTGCCAATAAAACGCCTTCCCCACAACATTTTCTATCTATTCCTTCCACTGTAATTGTTTCTTATTGTAATTTTATGTATTTATTTGAACTTACGGCCTTTAGATTTTACTCATTCATCGTATAACCGCAGTTTAACTTATTCCTTGTAACACTCAAGTGGATGACGTCATATTTTTCATTATTTTGGGTTAACTGCAAATTTTCGCACCATACAGATACCTTTTCTAAATCGTTTTGGACTTCTGATGACTTTACTAGACGATAAATGACACCATCATCTGGAAACAACCTAAGACGGCTGCTCAGAGTGTCTGGTAAATCTTTCATATAGATAAGAAACACAATAGGGCTTACAACACTACCTTGGGGATGCCAGAAATCACTTCGGCTTTGCTCGATGACTTTCCGTCTGTTCCGTAAGCATCCAGGTTCACTACAACCGCTTGTGTCGTCCAGCGTTAAACGGCTTGTAAAAATCTAGAGATAAGGATTAAGTTTGAAATTCCTTGTAAATAGGAATCAGCATTTCATGGTAGTAAAGAACTAGTTGCGTTTCACAAGAACGATGGTTTCTAAATCCTATTGACTGTATGTCAATTGACCGTTCACTTAGTAGAAATTCATAATGTTACAGCACAATCGTGTTGCATATCGACATTAATGGCATGGGCCCGTAATTTAGTGGATTCCTCCTTGTACCTTTGTTGAATATTGATGAGAGATATGCAACTTTCCAATCTTTGGATATGGATCTTTCGTCGAGGGAGCAGTTGTACACGATTGTTAAGTAGGGTGCTTATTGCATCAACGTACTCTGAAAGGAATCTACACTACCGCCCATTAAAATTGCCACACCACGAAGATGACGTGCTACAGACGAGAAATTTAACCGACACGAAGAAGATGCTGTGATATGCAAATGATTAGCTTTCCAGAGATTTCACATAAGGTTGGCGCCGGTGGCGACACCTACAACGTGCTGACATGAGTCAAGATTCCAACCGATTTCTCATACACAATCAACATTTCACCGGCGTTGCCTTGGTGGCACGTTGTTGTGATGCCTCGTGTAAGGAGGAGAAATGCGTACCATCACATTTCCGACTTTGATAAAGGTCGCATTGTAGCCTACCGCGACTGCGGTTTATCGTATCGCGACATTAGTGCTCGCGTTGGTCGAGATCCAATGTCTGTTAGCAGAATATGGAATCAGTGGGTTCAGGAGGGTAATACGGAACGCCCTGCTGGATTCCAACGGCCTCGTATCACTATCAGTCGAGATGACAGGCATCTTATCCGCATGGCTGTAACGGATCGTGCAGCCACGTCTCGATCCCTGAGTCAACAGATGCGGACGTTTTCAAAGCAACAACCATCTGCACTAACAGTTCGACGACGTTTGCAGCAGCATTGACTAACAGCTCGGAGACTACGGCTGCGGTTACGATTGACGCTGCACCACAGACAGGAGCGCCTGTGATGGTGTATTCAATGACAAACCTGGGTGTACGAATGGCCAATCTTCATTTTTTCGGCTGAATCCAGGTTCTGTTTACAGCATCACGATGGTCGCATCCGTGTTTGACGACATTGCGGTGAACGCACATTCTAAGCCTGTATTCGTCATCGCAATACTGGGTTGCCATTTATTACACGTCTCGGTCACCTCTTGTTCGCATTGGCGGCACTTTGAACAGTCGACGTTACATTTCAGATGTGTTACGACCCGTGGCTCTACTCTTCATTCGATCCCTGTAAAACTCCACATTTCAGCAGGATAATGCACGACCGCAAATGCAGGTCCTGTAAGGGTCTTTTTGGATACAGAAAATGTTCGACTTGTGCCCTAGCCGGCACATTCTCCAGATCTCTCACCAATTCAAAACGTCTGGTCAATGGTGGCCGAGCAACTGGCTCGTCACAATACACCAGTCACTACTCTTGATGAACTGTGGTATCGTGTTTAAGCTGCATGGGCAGCTGTACCTGTGCACGCCATCCAAGCTCTGTTTGACTCAATGCCCAGGCGTGTCAAGGCCGTTATTACGGGCAGAGGTGGTTGTTCTGGGTACTGATTTCTCAGGATCTATGCACCCAAATTGTGTGAAAATGTAATCGCATGTCAGTTCTAGTATAATATATTTGTCCAATGAATACCAGTTTATCATTTGCATTTCTTCTTCGTGTGACAATTTTAATGGCCAGTGGTCTACTTGGTATACAGGGTGTAAATTTTAAGTTGACAAACAAAAATAACTCGAAAAATAAGCGTCATACGAAAAAATATGTAGAACCCAAATTTGATTATTTTCAAGAGGGACATGTGCTGTTTCTAAAATTAGACCGCCACCCCAGACCCCTGGGGATAGGGCGGGAGGCAACTTTAAAATTTCAAATGGGACTTACATTTTTTATTTCAGATTCAGATTCTAAATGATAAAACTAAGTACATTTTGTCTAAAACATTTGTTTTGATTCTTGGTAGTTGGCGCTGTAAGTCAAGAAAATCCATCCACGAAAAGCCGCATGGAACTTCCGACACTATGTACTAGGTCATTTATATATATTGTGAAAAGCAATGGTCCCATAACACTCCCCTAAGGCACGCCAGAGGTTACTTTAACGTCTGTAGACGTCTCTCCATTGATAACAACATGCTGTGTTCTGTTTGCTAAAAAATCTTCAATCCAGCCACACAGCTGGTCTGATATTCCGTAGGCTGTTACTTTGTTTATCAGGCGACAGTGCGGAACAGTATCGAACGCCTTCCGGAAGTCAAGAAAAATAGCATCTACCTGGGAGCCTGTATCTAATATTTTCTGGGTCTCATGAACAAATAAAGCGAGTTGGGTCTCACACGATCGCTGTTTCCGGAATCCATGTTGATTTCTACAGAGTAGATTCTGAGTTTCCAAAAGCGACATGATACTCGAGCGAAAAACATGTTCTAAAATTCTACAACAGATCGACGTCAGAGATACAGGTCTATAGTTTTGCGCATCTGCTCGATGACCCTTCATTTGGAACCTTCCGTTCCTCTAGAGACTTGCGGTACACGGCTGTTAGAAGGGGAGCAAGTTCTTTCGCGTACTCTGCGTAGAATCGAATTGGTATCCCGTCAGGTCCAATGGACTTTCCTCTGTTGAGTGATTCCAGTTGCTTTTCTGTTCCTTGGACACTTATTTCTATGTCAGCCATTTTTTCGTTTGTACGAGGATTTAGAGAAGGAACTGCAGTGCGGTCTTCCTCTGTGAAACAGTTTTGGAAAAAAGGTGTTTAGTATTTCAGCCTTACGCGTGTCATCTTTTGTTTCAATGCCATCATCATCCCCGAGTGTCTGGATATGCTGTTTCGATCCACTTACTGATTTAACGTAAGACCAGAACATTATAGGATTTTCTGTCAAGTCGGTACATAGAATTTTACTTTCGAATTCACTGAACGCTTCCTGCATAGCCCTCCTTACGCTAACTTTGACATCGTTTAGGTTCTATTTGTCTGAGAGGCTTTGGCTGCGTTTAAACTTGGAGTGAAGCTCCGTTTGTTTTCGCTGTAGTTTCCTAACTTTGTTGTTGAACCACGGTGGGTTTTTCCCGTCCTTCACAGTTTTACTCGGCACGTACCTGTCTAAAACGCATTTTACGATTGCCTTGAACTTTTTCCATAAACACTCAACATTGTCAGTGTCGGAACAGAAATTTTCGTTTTGATCAGTTAGGTAGTCTGAAATCTGCCTTATATTACTCTTGCTAAACAGATAAACCTTCCTCCCTTCTTTTATATTCCTATTAACTTCCATATTCAGGGATGCTGCAACGGCCTGATGATCACTGATTCCCTGTTCTATACATACAGAGTCGAAAAGCTCGGGTCTGTTTGTTATCAGTAGGTCCAAGATGTTATCTCTACGAGTCGGTTCTCTGTTTAATTGCTCGAGGTAATTTTTGGATAGTGCACTCAGTATAATGTCACTCGATGCTCTGTCCCTACCACACGTCCTAAACATATGAGTGTTCCAGTCTATATCTGGTAAATTGAAATCTCCACCTAAGACTATAACATGCTGAAAAAATTTTTGTGAAATGTATTCCTAATTTTCTCTCAGTTGTTCTGCCACTAATGCTGCTGAATCGGTATGTCTATAAAAGGAGCCAATGACTAACCTAGCTCGTTGTTGAGTGTGACCTCCACCCATAATATATCACAGGAACTATCCACTTCTACTTCACTACAGGATAAACTACTACTAACAGCGACAAACACTCCACCACCGGTTGCATGCAATCTATCCTTTCTAAACACCGTCTGTGCCTTTGTAAAAATTTCGGCAGAATTTCTCTCTGGTTTCAGCCAGCTTTCTGTACCTATAACGATTTCAGCTTCGGTACTTTCTATCAGCGCTTGAAGTTCCGGTACTTTACCAACGCAGCTTCGACAGTTTACAATTACAATACCGCTTGCTGCTTGGTCCATGCATGTCCTGACTTTGCCCGGCACCCGTTGAGGCTGTTGCCCTTTCTGTAGTTGCCCAAGGCCATCTAACCTAAAAAACCACCCAGCCCACGCCACACAACCCCTGCTACCCGTGTAGCCGCTTGTTGCGTGTAGTGGACTCCTGACCTATCCAGCGGAACCCGAAACCCCACCACCCTATGGCGCAAGTTCTGTTCACCGATGAGTGTCGCATATGCCTTCAACTAGACATCGTCAGCGATGTGTTTGGAGGCAACCCGGTCAGCCTGAACGCCTTAGAGATACTGTCCACCGAGTGCAGCAAGGTGGAGGTTCCCTGATGTTTCCGGGTGGCACCATGTGGGCCGACGTACGCCGGTGGTGGTCATGGAAGGCATCGTAACGGCTGCATGATACGTGAATGCCATCCTCCTACCGATATCGGCAGCATAATGGCGAGACTTTCGTCTCCATGGACGTCAATTCGCACCCCCATCGTGCACACCTTGTGAATGACTTCCTTCAGGAAGATGACATCGCTGGCGTAGAGTGACCAGCAAGTTCTTCAGACATGAACCACATCGAACATGCCTAGCATAGATTATAAAGGGTTGTTTATGGACGACGTGACCCACCAACCACTCTGAGGTATATATGCCGCATCACCGTTGAGGATTGGGACAATCTGGACCAACAATGCCTAGATGAACCTGTGGATAGTATGCCACGACGAATACAGGCATGCATCAACGCAAGGGGACGTGCTACTGTGTATTAGAGGTACCGGTGTGTACAGCAGTCTGGACCACCACCTCTGAAGGTCTTGGTGTATGGTGGTACGACATGCAATGTGTGGTTTTCATCAGCAACAAAAAGGGCGGAAATGGTGTTTATGTTGATCTATGTTCCAATTTTCTTGACTCTTCCCTTGCTGATAGCCCTTTTCTCGGAACCGAGGTGATGCAAAACTTTTTTGACATGTGTACAATGACTGATATTAATCAATCAATCATCCGCTTCCACGGACAACGAACACCATTTCGTGAAGCAATTACAGTGTCATAACTTTAGGTCTATTGGAGTGGCCCCAGTCTGAAACACGATGTGTTCCGAATGGTGCCAGCTCTTATCGGTCTGTACTTGAGGGGCTGGCGGCCAACTTATAGCACCTTTACTATAACTAGTCTGTTCGGAGCTCATAAGATATTAATATTTATTAATGACTCTGTGGTTTCTATTCTTTCGGACACCACACATTCACGTAATTGATTCTCCTCGACAGACAACAAATCCACCACCTGGAGTGTGGATACACGATTACGCCCGACCTCCTGCGGGAGCACAGTGAACATGTGGGTCGATTTAGAGGCGTGCCGATTTAGTCTGCTCAGTTAAACGTTGTGTCTGGATGGTGCAGTGGTTAGCGTAGCTGCCTGATAAGCAGGAGATATCGGGCTTGAATCCCGGCCCAGCAAATATTTTCACTCGTCGCCGCCGCATCCGCATAAAATTCCGATGCAGCTGACATCAATAGTTCCTTCCCTTTCCTTTCTCCCCTGCCCCTCCACTTTCAGTTTACATAATACTAATTTTCGTAGGTTACTATTCAATAACGTGTGCGGTACGTATGCGGCACGAGGCGCTGCCCCACAGCGTCGGTACCGGCTCTTAAGTAAAAGCGGTTGACGAGCACTGGTTTCGTTTATCACTATAGGCAAACAGTACGTACCGACGTACCCACGACGTGGGGATAACGGATTTACTTCAAACTTTGTGCATTTTTAGTAGGCCGTTGAAACAACGTAAATGCGCCAACAGTAAGGTGCACTACTATGACAATTACGAGAAAATCTGAAGAGAAATTTTACGCGTCTATTACGTAACTGATGTATCCGTGACGAGGTGCCGGCAGCTCAGCCTGTTCGGTCAGAGAGTAGACGCGTCTCTGTAATTAAAAAAAAAAAAAAAAAAAAAAAAAAAAAAAAAAAAAAAAAAAAAAGAAAGAAAGAAAGAAAACTGAGTGAAGGGATTAACAACGAACTTCAACGGATGTCATTTGACGTCCGCTACGACCAAATACAACCAACAATGACAAAGAAAACGCAAAACAAGTAGTTCTGCACGTGTGTTACGAGACGACGCTGATGTGGGTTGTAAGTTCAAATGGCGGTGGGTAGAAGGGCAGGCAAATTGAAATACAGTCTTCGCCGAAACGACAGTTCGAATCGCGCCAACCCTGGCTTTTTGTTTTTAAACAAAACTTTTTTCATCACTGGTCACATTGTACAAATGTGTATGTCATTTGAGTTGTAATATAATGAAGAAAAAACACGTGCGTTTTCATGCAGTTGTGGTGAGTTTCATATGCTATTTGACTATTTACTGTTTGTAACTAAATTTTCTAGGACGAGGAACAGGCTTGGAAAGCTCAAGTCAAAACTTGATAAATAATTACGCGAATGACGTTATTCACAATCACTAGTACTGTAAGTCACAATGTGCTAGACCACAAGAGTAATCTACAATTATTCGTCGGATGTGCTCTAGACAACACACGCTGCAGGATGGTATTTGTCAGACAGGCCTGAAAAACATAGATCGAAACTTCATGCACATATTTCCTGCAAATACACGTGTTTTTTCTGTTCGTTATATTACGAGTGTAATATAAATTAAATTATACACTGAAAAGCCGACGAAAGTGGTTCACCTGCCTGATATCGTGTAGGGCCCCTGCGAGCAAGCGGAAGTGCCGCAACAAGACGCGGAATGGACTCGACTAATGTCTTAAGTAGTGCTGGAGGGATCTGACACCATGAATCGTGTAGGGCTGTCCATAAATCCGTAAGAGTGCAAGGGGATGGAGATCTCTTTTGAACAGCACGTTACAAGGTATCCTAGATATGCTCAGTAACGTTCTATCTAGGAGCTGAGTGGCCAGCGGAAGGGTTTCAGCTCAGAAGAGTGTTCCTGCAGCCTCTGTAGCAGTTCTGGACCAGTGGGGTTTCGCATTGTCCTGCTGGAATTGCCCAAGTTGCCGGAATGCGCGATGGACATGAATGGATGCAGGCGTCACCTGTCAGAGTCGTATCTAGACGTATCACGGGTCCCGCATCACTCCAACTGCACACGCCCCCCACCATTACAGAGCCTCCACCAACTTGAACAGCCCCCTGCGGACATGCATTGTCCATGGAATAATAAGGTTGTCTCCATACTCGTACACGCCCATTCACTCGATACAATTTGAAACCCGTACACGTCCATTCGCTCGATACAGTTTGAAACGCGTCTCGTGCGACCAGGCAACACGTTTCCAGTCATCAACAGTCCATTGTCGCGAATACGGGCACAGACGGGGCGTGAAGCTTTGTGTAGTGCAGTCAGAAAGGGTACACGAGTGGGCCTTCGGCTCCGGAAGTCCACGTGGATTTTGTATCATTGAATGATTCGCAAACTGATGCTTGTTGGTGGCACAGCATTGAAATCCGCAGCAATTTGTGGAATGGTTGCCGTTCTGTCACGTTGAACGCTTCTCTACATTCGTCGTTGGTCCCGTTCTTGCAGAATATTTTTCCGGCCATAGTGAGGCCGGATATTTGATATTTAACGGATTCGCGATTTCAAGGTACACTCGTAATATGGTGGTACGGGAAAATCCTCACTTCATCGCTACCTCGGAGATACTGAGTCCCATTGCTCGTGCGCCGACTACAACATAACGTTCAAACAGACTTAAATGTTGATAACCTGCCATTGTAGCAGCAGTATCCGAACTAACAACCGCACCAGACACTTGTCTTACATAGGTGCTGCCGACTGCAGCGCCGTATTCTGCCTGTTTACATATGTCTGTATTTGAATACGTATGCCTATACCAGTCTCTTTGGCGCTTCAGTATATGACCAGTGATGAAACAAAAATGGATTGCTAATTAAGTGGCGGCCGCGGTGGCCGAGAGGTTCTAGGCGCTTCCGTCCGGTTGGGGTTGGGTTGGGTTGTTTAAGGAAAGACGAAACTGCGAGGTCATCGGTCTCATCGGATTAGGGAAGGGTGGTGAAGGAAGTAGGCCGTGCCCTTTCAAAGGAACCATCCCGGCATTTAGGGAAATCACGGAAAACCTATGTCAGGATGACCGTACCCAGGATTGAGCCGTCGTCCTCCGGAATGCGAGTCCAGTATGCTAACCACTGCGCCACCTCGCTCTGTGCTTCAGTCCGGAACCGCGCGACTGCTACGGTCGCAGGTTCGAATCCTGCCTCGGGCATGGATGTGTGTGATGTCCTTATGTTAGTTACGTTTATGTAGTTCTAAGTTATAGGGGACTGATGACCTCAGACGTTGTTCCATAGTGCTCAGAGCCATTTGAACCATTTGAACTAATTAAGTCTGAGAGGGAGTCAAACCGTCGCCTCATACACTTCCTTCTTACGAAACTTAAACGGCAACAGATGCGTACAACCTCTCTTGCGATTTTCTCGGAACTGCCAGAGTGCTACACCTCACTCTTTGCACCTTATGTTGTCTTAGTGGCCTGTTAAAGATGTACAAAAAATGTTCAAATGTGTGTGAAATGTTATGAGACTTAACTGCTAAGGTCATCAGTCCCTAAACTTACACACTACTTAACATAAATTATCCTGAGGACAAACACACACACCCATGCCCGAGGATGGACTCGAACCTCCGACGGGACTAGCCGCATAGTCCGCGACTGCAGCACCTTAGACCGCTCGGCTAATCCCGCGCGGCCAAAGATGTACAGTCTTTGGTGTAAATCTGTGATCCCCAATTCGTGGCTTCCCCTAGTGAATATTAGGCTGGAAAAAACATTTTGGCACTTAAAATGCTGGCAGAAGAGTCAACCATATGGTTGAGATCAATTTAGATGCAGTGCGGTGGGCAACGGTGACGGGTTTCGGCACTGCGTGGCTATCGCGGCGCAGCTAGCGTGCGTTGCGCCACTTGGCGCGGATGCTCGCTCTATCCAGGCGGGCGGCCGGTGTGGAGCCACCAGCAGGAGAGGCTGAAGGCGGCCGGCGACCTTCCGCCGCGGAATCTGAGCCGAGCGCCGCCGCGGCTGAGTCAGCGCAGCGCACCGCGGACCGGCTGTTGCGCCACGGGCGGTGAAAGTGGGCGGCGGCGCCGGCGCTTGGAGGCGGCGGGGGCGGCGAGCCGGCGACGCGGCGCCCGGGGGCGGCGCTTCCCTGCGGGCCGGACGTGGGGGCGGCGGCTGGGTGCGGGGGCGGGCCTCGGGGGCGCGCCAGGGTGGAGGCGGGCGCCAGCTGCGCCGCGACCTCGGCCCGGCTCGGCCCGGCACGCTGCCCCCGATAGCTGCGGAGGACCGCTGCCACCTGGGCCGGCGCGGCCGCCGCTGCCGCTGCGAAAACACCGATCCTGCCGCTCTCCAAGTGTGCATTCTGCCGCAGAATAGCGTTCAGGTTCCAGTCCGTCACCTGCAGTATCACGGCAAATACGTTCAAATCAGATTACGAACACATCGTCTAAGTCTACCCTTCCCAATCCACCTTTCTTTGTGTGGTGGAGTGTACTTTCGAAGCTATTCGAATAAAATGACTTTGTGATTGACAGATTGCAGTGGCTGAAAAATCTATGGATGAGATGATAAATGGAAAGGCAATGGGAATTGACGAGATTGCTGCGGAACTGTTAAAGTCATTGGAGAAAGAAGGGAAAAGGGAGTGGACTGAATTGTGTAATCAAATATACATGATAGGAAAATGGCCAAAGGACTTCACAGAAAGTATCTTCATACCTATAGAAAAGAAAAAGAACAGCGAAAACTGTGAGGAACATAGAACAGTGAGCCTGATATCGCATGCAGCCAACGTTTTGCTGAGGACGCTCAACAGAAAGCTATATGGAAAGCTGAATTGCGTAATAGGAGATGAACAATTTGGTTTCAGGAGAGGACAGGGAACTAGAGATGCCATTGGGCTACTGAGAGTGGTAGGGTAGACGTACATGGAGAAGAAAACGAAGGTGTATGTTGTGTTCATTGATCTTGAGATGGCTTTTGATTGTGTCAGATGGGACAAGCTGATAGAAATCCTAAGGAAACATGGAGTTGACTGGAGGGATAGACGGCTAATTAGAAATTTATATTTGAACCAGAGAGCAAGAGTAGGAATAGGAAGTGTGATGAGTGAAGAAATTGAACTGGGAAGAGGTTTAAGACAAGGTGGTTGTTTATCACCAACACTGTTCAATATATATCTGGAGGAAATTATAAGTGAAAGTTTTGATGGAAGGAGAGGAGTTTGTTTGGGGGTCGGAGAGTGTAGTGTATAAGATTTGCAGACGACATGGTTGTGATGGCAGAGAGTACAACAGAGATGGAGCAAATGTTAGATGATCTAAACACAAAATTAGAACAATATGGAATGAAGTTTAACAACAAGAAAACGAAAAGCATAGCAATTGGAGGAAAGGGGAGAAAATGTCGTATGAAAATAGGGGGAGAGGAAATAACTTCAATTACTTGGGAAGTGTAATAATGGATGATATGTATTGCTCAACAGATATTAGGAAAAGAATTGCAATGCATAAGAAGGATTCAAGAGGAAACAGAAATTACTTTGTGGACCACTAAAGAGAGATCTGAGGAAAAATGTTCAAATATGTGTGAAATCTTATGGGACTTAACTGCTAAGGTCATCAGTCCCTAAGCTTACACACTACTTAACCTAAATTATTCTAAGGACAAACAAACACACCCATGCCCGAGGGAGGACTCGTACCTCCGCCAGGACCAGACGCACAGTCCATGACTACAGCGCCACAGACCGCTCGGCTAATCCCGCGCGGCTCTGAGGAAAAGACTTACCAAATGTTACATCTGGAGTGTTGCACTGTATGGTGTGGAGACCTCGACATTGAGGAAGAAAGATGAAAGAAGATTGGAGGTACTAGAGATGTGGATATGGAGAAGAATGGAAGAAGTGAAATGGGAAGACCGAGTATGGAATGAAGAAGTATTAACAAGAGTTGGAGAAGAAAGAAACATGCTGAAAGTCATCAGGAAGAGAAAACGGAACTGGATTGGACATTGAGGAGTGACTGTTTATTGAAGGAAGGAATAGAAGGAATGGTGGAGGGAAAAAGGGGAAGAGGAAACAGAAGATATCAAATGCTGGACAATGTCAGAGGAGGCAAATATTCAGAAATGAAAAGACTGGCTATGGGCAGACAAAAGTGGAAGAGGCTTAACCCATGCAAGACCAGTCGTAAGGCAGAATACCATACATACCATACATAGTGGCTGGGGCAGTGTTCTCGTCGTGATACCATCGACACCTGACAGCACCCCGTGTCTACATATGAACTATATGAAAAAAACGTAAATTAGTTACAAACTATGCCGTCCACACCTTTGTTCAACATTTAAACGTCACTACAGATATTCAGATTTAGGTTCTAACATGTTCGATATGTCTTTTATCATTGGCGATGATGTGGCGCAGGTGAATAGCGAAATTCCGGAAGTGTCGGACCATCGATGTTGTCGAACATCCTGGATGGGTGTTTTCAGCGCAGCTATGGTTTTGGAGTTACTGCTGCACACTTTGTCTTAAATATAGCCCCACAAAAGGGAGTCGCATGTGTTGAGATCCGGAGGACATGGCGGCCAACCGATGCCCATGCCAGTGGCCTCTGGATAACCCACAGCCAGAACGCGGTCCTCATAGTGTTCCTCCAGGGCATCAAACACTCTCGTGCTTCGATTAGGTCGAGCTCCGTCTACCATGAACCACATCTTCTCAAAATCAGGGTCACTTTGGACAATGAGGATAATATCTTCTTCCAAAACCTTCAATTGCCGTTCGGTAATCACTGTGCTGTAAAGGAATATCGCACCGATTATTGTGTGACTGGACATTGCACACCACACAGTGACCCACTGAGGGTGAACAGACTTCTCGACCGCGAAATGCGGACTCTCATTTCCCCAAATGCTTACTGACGAACCCATCCAAATGCAAGTGGACTTTAACGTTAAATCAAAACATACAGCGCATACTAATTCCCATCATGCCCAACGGCCAAATATGCAGTTTGAACTTCCTAAACTGTACCGTTTAGAAGTTACGACGATTTTATTACATATAGTTCAATGATTGTCACCCTGTATCTATCACAGCTGCAACCTCAGTGCTTTTAACAAACTGCGTGCCTACGAAGTATTGCCTCAGTTGGTGCTACTGGATAAGTGATATCCTGTCAGAAAGGTCACAGTTCGTAGTAGACTTGCAAAATGATTTAGATATCTGTATGGTGCGAAAAGTGGCAATTGGCTCTGAATAAAGAAAAGTGTGAAGTTATTCATATCAGTACTAAAAGAAATCAGCTAAATTTCGATTGCGCGATAAGTCACACAAATCTGAAGGCTATAAATTTAGCTAAATACTTATGGATTACGATTACAAATAACCTAAATTGGAAGGATCACATAGATAATATTGTGAGTAAAGAAAACCAAAGACTGCGATTAACTGGCAGAACACTTAGAATGTGCAACAGGAATTGCTAACACGACGCTTGTCCGCCCTATTCGGGAGTATTGCTGTGCGGTGTGGGATCCGCATCAGGTGGGACTGACAGATGACATCGAAAAAGTACGAAGAAGGGCAGCTCGTTTTGTATTATCGCGAAATAGGGGAGATCGTGTCACAGACATGATACGTGAATTGGAGTGGCAATCGATGCGACGGGATTTCTCATGAAGTTTCAATCACCAGTTTTCTCCTCCGATTGCGAAAACATTCTGTTGGCACCCACCAACATAGGGAGAAATGATCATCACGATAAAGTAAGTGAAGTCAGGGCTCGCACAGAAAAAAATTAAGTGCTCATTTTTCCCGCGTGCCGTTCGAGAGTGGAAAAGTAGAGAGACAGCTTGAAGGTGGTTCATTGAACCCTCTGCTAGGCACTTTATTGTGAATAGCGGATTATTCACGTAGTTGCCACCTCGCAGCTGAAGGGAAACTAGCGCTCCAACCGGACTGTGCAGGAAGTCGTATTCGTTGAACGAATAGTTTTCGCTTTCAATTCTTTTTCTACTTAACACTACGAAATCTGTATGAGTAAACGGCTAAAACGGTCATGCGATATCAATTGCACGTTAGCATCCTAATGGCTCCCAGGAACAACAACAGTTTACTTTCACAATTTGATATCATTACTGACTAAATTTTTAAAAAAATGTTAAAAATTCAATATGCTGGCATGAAGTAGTCATTATGAAGTATAATCTTGCGTTAAATGCTTACTAAGTAACTGAAGTATTAATGTCACTAACTGTCTTTACATTTTAAGGCAGCGTTAGTCATCGCGCAACAAGTAATCAAACTATAACCTATTCATGCAGTACTTCCGACAAACCATACATATAGTTTAAAAGTCTACGTAAATTTTTCTCTCTGACAATACCCACGTAAATATTAGAGGAAAAAAGTTTATCGCTTACTACATTTTCGCTGTTCATTCTGCAAAACTTTAGTGTCAGGCAGGAAGTTTTCATTTATTACTTCTTTACAAGTAACTCTACACAGAACACATTTTCTAGACACTACTCACATTAATACTTAACGTACCTGCAAAATTATATCATTGTGGGACACATAGTTCAGTACATACGAGGTCTTAAACAGTAAGGTGTGTGAAACATTACATTTTCTTTTTAATACATGGGAGTTTCAGTCATTGCAGAACTTAGGGGGGGGGGGGCGTTTATGGTATTTATTATATTTTTGCGTCCAAAGCATTAATAAAATATGATGAGATATTAATCACTGTATAGTAAATGTAAATACAGGCGGAACTTGAGAACGAAATGACAAGTTACAACATTTTCGTGATAAGACACCGTATAAATTCCAATTAGAAGCAGACCTTAAAAACTGAATATAATCTCAGCGTACCCCACTGAAATCAATAAAACATAAAGACTAAGAAGTATATACTTCTGGTGCTATCTATTCTTATTGCGATAGGTACTTTCCTTAAAACAGAGCAGGTTTTCATGGAATCTAATGAGTTACGAATACTGTACGTGTACCTCACTCGATTTTCCAATGCACAAATAACTTTGTTTCCAATAATTACTTCAAATTGAAATTCCCTCTTGTTCGAGCGTCAGTCACAGTTCTTTGAATACAATACAGTATTCAAAGAATTGTGACTGATGCCCAAACAAGAGGTAACTAACATGCATCGAGATTAGAAAATAGTGCATTGATAATGTCCAGGCACTAACCAAAATCTGGATTTGCGTAATAAACCTACAAAAAAGGACGACTGATTGCTGTGCTCTATAATTTATAAATCACATAACAGTCGCTCAGTGCACCCACTTTCCTAATAGAAGGTAACCTGATAATTAATACTTTATCACTAACACCTGTATTAATGTACTGTAAACACTGCTGAGTACCTACGGATGGAGGTAAAAATTTTCTTCGAAAAATACAAATGCAAATTAAGTAAACATTTAGCCACAAATTAGAGGCAAGCAGCATAGAGAAGCACTTTAGGCCTCTTGTGTGTGTGCGCGATGGTGCAAGTCGGGCTGTGTGCAATGCTCGTAGTTTCCACACAACAACGCAGTAATTCAGGACGAGCGATCGCAACGCTCGTTGCACCAATACTGAATATCAGAATAAGTTAACTCGTAGGAATATGAAAGGGGCGAATGCAGTGTACGCTGCTATTACAGAATAATACATGAGCTATCCTTGTGGTGGGTCACTGTACCCATGAATAACACCGACAGAGTGAAGTGAAACAGTTAGTGACACAGTCGATTGAATTTATTTTAAAAGGGTCGTCTAGCGAGGACAAGCTGTGGGACAAGTTGAAGTATCTTGAAAAATAAGTTAAGACTAAGATTAACAATTATTTATTTGCTCTAGTAATTGACGTAAATGATAATGAGACTAACAGAGAGCAAATTTCTGTATAGTTAAAATTTAATTACGAAATGACTGTAACACATTATTGGGTACCAAAATAATAGTGCACATTAACTGTTCATCTGCGCAGTTCGCGTAATCAAGTGCAGTGTTACAACAAGACGTCACAAATACCATAAAAGGGAGCAACACTAGTTGCGTGGCAAAGTAAGAATATAACGAGTTGTGCAGGATATGGATTGCGACTGCAATTGCACTGCTTATTTCCGCTTAAACAGCTATCGTGTGCGGACCAATGCCAAACGGCGGCCGGTGACAATGTCGTCCCCTCGAGGGACTATTTTTCAACCTGTGAACGGTTTTCAGAGACACTAAGATGGTAACGGAGTTACAAACGAACTTGGGACAAACACGACACAAAACTAAACATCCCAGAGAACATTAAAAAATAAAATAAAGGCTTTTTTTTCTTCAAAATGTTCAAAGAGGACTTCAACCTTAAATGATTATGTAACTAGCTGAGCAGTAACTCTTTGCTAGGCATTAACAGAATTTAACCGAAGTTGGCATGAACGAAATGAAAGTAATGTAGCGTGTTTTACATAGAAGAGTAAATTATCTCCAAAGCATAGTTCGATGCTTATGTAGAACAATGGAGCAATATTTTGGTAGCACAAAAAGGACAATAATGTGTTGGCAAGAACTTAATAAGAAGTAATATTACATAAAGTACACGCAGTTAACAGACTAACATACTGGAATAATATAATATTCTTGGAAGTTATTATGCCTTTAAAAATGTTTCCTTAATTCAGTCAGGTTAGATTTGTAGTTTAAAGGCTGCTCGAGCGTTAATCGAGTTCCAGTACCAGGAGTTCAGCCTGATGATCGATGAAAATGTTGGCAACCTCTCACATTTTAAATATCTGACCAGGCTACGAGATGTGGTGAAGGGGGGAGGAACGAGACTGTAATATTTCCCAATGTCCACTGGGCTTAAAGGTTGTAACATGTCACCTGATTATATAAACGAGTATGAAGATTAAGCTATACTGAGTTGAGAAAATCGGATTTATGTTGTTGTTGTTGTTGTTGTTGTTGTTGTTGTGGTCTTCAGTCCACAGACTGGTTTGATGCAGCTCTCCATGCTACTCTATCCTGTGCAAGGTTCTTCATCTCCGAGTAACTACTGCAACCTACATCCCTCTAAATCTGTTTAGTGTATTAATCTCTTGGTCTCCATCTGCGATTTTTACTCTCCACGCTGCCCTCCAATACTATATTGTTGATTCCTTGATGCCTCAGAACATGTCGTACCAACAGATCCCTTCTTCTGGTCAAGTTGTGCCACAAACTCCTTTTCTCCCCAATACTATTCAATACCTCCTCATTAGTCTAAACTTCAGCATTCTTCTGTAGCACCACATTTCGAAAGCTTCTATTCTCTTCTTCTCCAAACTATTTATCGTCCACGTTTCACTTCCATACATGGCTACAATCCATACAAATACTTTCACAAACGACTTCCTGACAGTTAAATCTATACTCGATGTTCACAAATTCCTCTTCTTCAGAAACGCTTTCCTTGCCATTGCCAGTCTACATTTTATATCCTCTCTACTTCGACCATCAGTTATTTTGCTTCCCAAATAGCAAAACTCCTTTACTGCTTCAAGTGTCTCATTTCCTAATATAATTCTGAAACGTCCCCCTTGAGCAATTATACAAGACTGTGCCTAAACTGACACACAATAATTTTTTGCGCAACGCAATCTGACGTTTAAAAATCCCTACAAAAAAATGGCCCTGACTAACATTAACCTATACCTATCACAAATCACTTACCTCACAAAAATCTTCGGTACTCAAGCTACTGCAATGCAGCGATCGCCACTACTGCCAGCTAAATAAAAGATTCGAACTACTGAAGGCACTAACTACTGATAGGCATAGTTAGCAAACGGAAGATTTTGATAGAGAACAGACAATGTATTTACCTCAATAGTGTTCAAAAGTCATAATGTATATAGCAATTCATAACATCCAGTCTTACAAATGTCAAAACTCCGCCATCTCCCTCTCCACATCCACCATTGCTGGCGGCTCACCTCCAACTGCGCAACGCTACGCGCTGTTAACATCCAGCTGCCCAACACTACAATGGCGAGTATTACAACAATGCCAACCAGCCACTGACTGCACACAGCACAGCCAGTGATTCTCATACAGAGCGCTACGTGGCGTTACCAATATAAAAAACCTAAACAGCCTACTTACAATTCCCTCAGCATCACCCGACCTAATTCGACTACATTCCATTATCCTCGTTTAGCTTTTTTTGATGTTCATCTTATATCCTCCTTTCCTCTATATAGTACCTGAAATATTTATTGCAATGCATGTACTAAAACCTTCAAAACGTAGATCTCCAAAATCCTTTAAAATTTATTCTGTAACATTGTTATTACTGTTCGGGAGTGACCACAAGCACCGGAACGAAGACGAAGAACGCAATACTAGAGAAGGTGGTGAAAGGACTTCGGCCAATGGCTCGTGGAATGGGACCGCAACACGACAGGAGCGCCCTCAAGCCGAAGTGAATATAAGCGCCGTTTCTGCCAGCCTCGGCCGCTCATATAGGCTCCGTATACGGACATTAGAGGAATGTATTTGTGGAGTATTAGTACGGCCTAGCAGAGAGTGCTACGAAAACAGTCAGCAGTGAACCACAAACTGTGTGACAGACTTGCCTAAACATTGCATGTATCACAGGACTCTGATTTATATTGCCTGTCGCCCATCGCTTGCGACACTTGTCCTAGATCCTTTCACCTAGTAGTTTCCAGACACCACATTTCTTTACAAAATATGACAGCATACATGTGATGTGTTACGATAGTGATAGGAACCTGTGACCGCTGGAGGTACTCTGTTTTGGTTCAAATGGCTCTGAGCACTATGCGACTTAACTTCGAAGGTCATCAAGTCTTCTAGAACTTAGAACTAATTAAACCTAAGTAACCTAAGGACATCACACGCATGTATGCCCGAGGCAGGATTCGAACCTGCGACGGTAGCGGTCGCTCGGCTCCAGACTGTAGCGCCTAGAACCGCACAGCCACTCCGGCCGGCTACTCTGTTTTACGTACTTTATTTTTACCGTCAGATATATGTTTATTTTTTTGTCAAAAGAAACCCAAAACCATCTTCTGAAATATGGTTTTGTTTCTCCGCTAGACAGTGCCGCAAGTCCCTTAAAAAAATCACAACACGACACACACACACACACACACACACACACACACACAAACGTCATACTCACAAATATAAAACCAGTTGATGATGGAGTTTTAAACCTTTGAAACGCGTCGTGGAGATAAATAAATAGTGACTGGTAGTAGTAAACTTGTTGTTTCATTTAATGTTCCTATTCTCGTTGAGAAATTTGAAAGGAGACGAATGAAAATATGGAACCAGAGTACAACGAGTATAATGAAACAAATCCATGTACGTTTGGTACACGCTGACGTCATCAAACCAGAATACTAGACATCCTTCAACGGTGACGTATGGAGCATCATGTCTTTTCACATTCTAAGCACAGATTTCGTGTCCCATGCAAGAAAAATTCTATGGCCTGCCGAATATCGAAACTCCGGCTACAGGCCTGAAACTACTCCACTGAGTGAGCAAGTGTGAGCTACTTGGATACAGTTTCTCGAAGCATATCTCAAGTGGGTATTATGAAGTGTTATCTTACTGCGGGCGTGTGGCCGCCAGAGAGACACTGTGGTCCAGACGGACTGCAGCTGCACACATGGCGCCTGGCCGGGACATTGCCCTGCCCTGCTGCCAGAAGCCGCATCGACAGCTCATAAATAATTCTCTATCCGCCTGCTTATCTGCGCGGCCGTGTTCCAACAGCAGCCCGTATTCACGAGCCCAGTCCGCGATCGGCCGGCGCGAGCATAAATCTTCCCTGCTGGCGAGACTTTCCCTGTGTCGTGTCAAAGGGCATGCAGCTGCATGCAGTGACCTCGGTTTATTCGTGAATGGCATGATGGCTAATTTCGAGTACCAAGTTTTCTAACCGATTTCGGCCGTCACTGGAACAACCAAAGGGCGTCTGTAATACCAATTTAGGTCTCAAATATTCTTTCATTCGGTAAGACAGCAGATGTTTCTGATAATCTAGAAAATCTGCTCTATTTCTATTTCCTTTATTTCCTTTATTCCACATAGTAAGTTAATGTACGTTTGACAGCAATAGTATAACTCATTCTTCGGTTCTTATGTGTGTTGGACTGTCCTTGATCTCAATCATTGGGACGAAAGTGATAGTAACTGTGCTACCTGAAATGAATTTACGAATCTCGCCTTCTAATTTTCATGTTTTCTTCCACTAGGCTTTCTATAAATTACACTACTGGCAATTAAAATTGCTACACCAAAAAGAAGTGCAGATGATAAACGGGTATTGATTGGACGAATATATTATACTAGAACTGACATGTGATTACATTTTCACGCAATTTGGGTGCATAATTCCTGTGAAACCAGTACCCAGAACAACCACCTCTGGCCGTAATAACGGCCTTGAAACGCCTGGGCATTGAGTCAACAGAGCTTGGATGACGTGTACAGGTACAGCTGCCGTTGCAGCTTCAACACGATACAACAGTTCATCAAGAGTAGTGACTGGCGTATTGTGACGAGCCAGTTGCTTGGCCACCACTGACTAGATGCTTTCAATTGGTGAGAGATCTGGAGAATATGCTGGCCAGGACAGCCGTCGAACATTTTCTGTACCCAGAAAGGCCCTATAGGACCTGCAACATGCGGTACTGAATCATCCTGCTGATATGTAGGGTTTCGCAGGGATCGAATGAAGGGTAGAGCCACGGTTCGTAACACATCTGAAATGTAAAGTCCATTGTTCAAAGTACCGTCAATGCGAACAAGAGGTGACCGAGACGTGTAACTAATGGCACCCCGTACCATCACCCAGGGTGATACGCCAGTATGGCGATGACGAATATACGCTTCCAATCTGCGTTCACCACGATGTCGCCAAACACGGATGCGACCATCATGATGCTGTAAACAGAACCTGGATTCATCCGAAAAAAATGACGTTTTGCCATTCGTGCACCCAGGTTCGTCGTTGAGTACACCATCGCATGTACTCCTGTCTGTGATGCAGCGTCAAGGGTAACCGCAGCCATGGTCTCCGAGCTGATAGTCCATGCTGCTGCAAACGTCGTCGAACTGTTCGTGCAGATGGTTGTTGTCTTGTAAATGTCCCCATCTGTTGACTCAGGGATCGAGACGTGGCTGCACGATCCTTTACAGCCATGCGGATAAGATGCCTGTCATCTCAACTTCTAGTGATACGAGGCCGTTTGGATCGAGCACGGCGTTCCGTATTACCCTCCTGAACCCACCGTTTCCATATTCTGCTAACACTCATTGGATCTCGAGCAAAGCTAGCAGCAATGTCGCGATACGATAAACCGCAATTGCGATAGGATACAATCCGACCTTTATCAAAGTCGGAAACGTGATGGTACGCATTTCTCCTCCTTACACGAGGCATCACAACAACGTTTCACCCGGCAACGCTGGTCAACTGCTGTTTGTGTATCAGAAATCGGTTGTAAATTTTCCTCATGTCAGCACGTTGTAGGTGTCGCCGCCTGCGCCAACCTTGTGTGAATGCTCTGAAAAGCTAATCATTTGCATATCACAGCATCCTCTTCCTGTCTGTTAAATTTCGCGTGTGTAGCACATCATGTTCGTGGTGTAGGAATTTTAATGGCCATTAGTGTATTTAAAAATGGTTAATTGTTTTGTGAAATGGTTTGCCTAAAAGAAATACAGTAGACAGGAGAAACGAGACACAATGGAATTAATGACATTAGCTACCAATGAGCATTGATTTAAATCGTTGGGGAAGTTAAAAATTTGTGCCAGAGTCAGATTCAAACCCAGGTCTCCTTCTTACTAGGCAGATGCGCTGACCACTGCGCCACCCGGACACAGTGATCACTGCAGCTACACGGAAAACCCTAGCACCCCTCCCATCAGACGCAAATTCTCAACGTATGCACTCACCACATATGTAATGCTCCTTGTCCATCATCTTTATTACTTGCGGCATTTCGTCGATTCCCGTAACAACTAGAGCATGGTGTGCATGCTGACTGGATCGGTCAGTGGTCGTCCACGCCTTAGTTATATACGTGGTGTCTGTTCTTTCGGACATGTCATGCAGAAAAGAACAATTTTGCCGAAAAAGATACAGTCAGGGCAAAAGCACCACAGGCGCAAAGATGCAGTCTGGTGCCAGTGCCATAAAGACCGCCACGGGCGGCGCTTAGGACGCAGACATCGACTTCGCCTCGGCAACGGCCGGCCGAGTACCATCCGCCCGGCCGCGCGGGGTAGCCGTACGATCTTGGGCACCTTGCCACAGTTCGCGCGGGCCCCCCCCGTCGGAGGTTAGAGTCTTCCCTCGGGCATGTCTGTGTGTGTTGGTTTAATTTAGAATAAGTAGTGCGTAAGCCTAGCGACCGATGACCTCAGCAGTTTGGTCCCACAGGAACTTGCCACAAACTTCCAAACAATCCGCCAATCACCGGACGACAAGGGACAGAAGCATACCCGGTAGGTAAAAGAGCAGCTCAAGCCCACTAGGTTATAGATCATCGTACAGGGCCAACTTTGACAGGGAACGTCGTTTAGTGAACTCTTAAAAGTGAACAGACGTTATAAATTGCATTTGCTTTGTACTGTGAAGTTTACCTACGATTACTTGCACTCAGAGATTGAGGTCATTTTTTGTTTCATATTACATGCAATGTTGCAGACGTCATTATTCGACAAGTCACAAAGATAAGTAAACCTTTTTTTAACTCATTTACCGCGCGAGATTAGCCGAGTGGACTAGTGCGCTGCAGTCATGGACAGTGCGGCTGGTCCCGGCGGAGGTTCGAGTCCTCCCTCGGGCATGGCCGTGTGTGTTTGTCCTTAGGATAATGTAGGTTAAGTAGTGTCTAAGCTTAGGGACTGATGACCTTAGCAGTTAAGTAGCGTAAGATTTCACACACATTTGAACTTTTTTTTAAATTCATTTGTGTGACCTTGTTATTAATTTGTTGGAGTGTTATAAAACCTCCGTTCTCTTATCCTTCAGTGGCTACGTAGGAGGCATCATAGCTTTCCACATAATCTAATCACAGATTTCATGTACCAGACGGGCAAAATGGTATGGCCTGCCGAATATTGAAACTCGTGTGACAGGCTCGGCACTACTCCACTGAGTCAACAACTGTCAGCAGCTTGGTAGCCGTTTGTCGAAGTTTATTTCAAGTTAACCTGACCGTGGGCCAAAGCTGTGTAATGGTAGTAGGGTGAAATTGTCTTAGCGGTGTACTGCACCAGAAGCCGTTTCACCAACTCACAAACTCGACCTACAGCAACAGCAGTGGCAACTCGGCCTCCACAGGAGTAGCGACGAGGCCTCTGCTAAACTGACGACGAGGGTTTACAAAACATTTGACGCGCCTTTGAATGATGTTTGAAAGTATGTACAGCCACCGATGTGGTCATACGTTAGTGACGTAAGGAGACCACTGAGTGCAATTCCACCAGACAGGTGCCTTCTAGGCCGGCCAGGGTGACCGAGCGGTTCTAGGCGCTACAGTCTGGAACCGAGCGACCGCTACGGTCACAGGTTCGAATCCTGCCTTGGGCATGGATGTGTGTGATGTCCTTAGGTTAGTTAGGTTTAAGTAGTTCTAAGTTGTAGGGGACTGATGACCTCAGAAGTTAAGTCCCAAAGTCCCAAAGTGCTCAGAGCCATTTGAACCATTTTGATACCTTCTAGCGACCGATGGCCTTTTTAGTATGGTCCCTTCAACCCCCACAAACTAACCAACGAACCAGATACCTTCTTCTAATCTTTAAAATTCAGTGTTAAACATTTCAGTTTTATTTCATAGTTTTAGACAAGTAAGTCACAAAATATTTTACCTTATTTTCTGACTTTTACTTTATTTCCGAGTTTTGTTCAAAAACCAGGAAATACAATACACTTAAATATGGCCAGAGATTGTATTTTTATTACATGCATACAGCTTTTTGACACCTCATCGGATTTCCTAGAGTCTTCTCGAAATTTTCTGAATTTTGTACATGATTTGAAGCAAGCCATTTTGACAGTAAAATATCACTGGATTACAACTTTTTTTACGCGAAACAGTGAAGTGATGGATTGTTTGACGCCTCTCATCTCCAGTTCTCTACACGTCCTAAATGTAGATAGATGTGTTGATATAATTCCCAGGAAGCTCTTTGACAGTTAAATATGACACCAATGATATTGTTTGTGCGCAAAATAGCTAGGTCTTGAAAAAATGAACTTTCTCTACACCCCATTTACATAGCTAGCATCAGCTGTTAGCGTTTCCTCTCAATTCAGTAACTGCGATTTTCTTGATTACTGCGATGTGTTCAACAGATTAAATCCTTTTTTACCAAACTATGTCTCCCACTTGTCAATTTAGGATCCCATTTCTCCATTTTCAGTGTTAGTTTAACAACGAAACTTCGGACAAAAATCCATTGTGTAATTTTTCGTCAAATCATTATTAAAGTTTTTTGTTAATCACCGTGGTTAGCTTCAAGCAATTAAATACGATTCAGCAAAACTAGACCCCACTCTCGGTTGGACTATGAAAATCATTTGGGTAATTTCTATAGCGTCTTGTTTTCGCTCAGCTCAAACATATGACCAAAACTGGATACGCTTTCTAGTCATTATTTCAACTTGTTTGCAGATGCTTGGCTATACTTCATTTTCTGTCAAAACAGCGCATCAGTAGTACAGCGCCTTCCATTTCAGAGGTATTTGAGATTCTTATTTCTGGTGAGTGGCTGTGTATAAACGAGTTATCGTACTTCCAGAGCAGACCTCTTAGACTGTGCAGAGATAAATGCCATCTAGTGAGGTCAACAGAAAATCGACAGGAATTTTCTTACTCAAAACTGTCTTGATCGCACTGCATGAGCTCACAACGTTTCACTGGTTTCTATTTTTTTTAGTCATTATCAGAAACGGAAACCTACAACCAGGCTCCTTTCAAACTGCTGTCGGGTGCTAATAATGCCTCACAAAAGTACGCATAGTCCCCTGTCTACAGTGACATCTGGCGTTATTAACAAGACGCCCGGCCGCGAAAATTCAAAACTTCCGGTTGCGCAAGCGACTCCCGTCTGACAAGCGCTTGGGCGCTGACCGGAAGGGCCTTGTCATTAAAGGCACTGCGCCGCAGCGTGTAGCGTCTTTCGCTGTGCGTACGTCGTGTAGTGCGTAAGCCTAACTCTGGGTCTCGCTGTGTGTTGGCTTGCTACGTTCACTTTGTGTTAACGTGCCTCAGATATGCCTCTGCGACGAACGTATCGTCGTCTCTTTTACTTCACTTGTGAAGTTGAAGCTGTATTTGGCGGCGGTACATGGCCGACCTTGGCTGTTGTTTGGGGCAATCATGCAGATTATGGTGGTCTTGAAGCTTTCCCTGATGGTAATATCTTGGCTTGGAAGACCTGGAGTACCTTGAGTATAGCAGAGACTACAGGATTACTTGCTAAAGTTCCGTATGGGATCCTTGTTCCAGGTAAGCCATTTATTTTGTCTCCATGAAGAAAGAAGAAGCTGAATGCACGCCAATATCTTTTTATGTGAGCCAAAGTTGGCAATGGTGATTGTAAAATAAAGATTAATGGGGACTGTATGTTCTATTACAGACAGTAAATGCCCTTTTCCTAATCCTTAATCTTCCCTTATATACACTAACAGGCCTGGTAACAACATTAAACACGAATAACAGTAATGCACTACGGTGGCCGTACTACCTGTCATAGACAGCTGTTATTGCAATAATTTACATACTGAATGATGATGTGTACGTGTCGGAAGTTACATCCACATGTCTTCTGAGTGCTTCTGGTTTTTTTTTTTTTTTTTTTTTTTTTTGTCTGGGGGAAGATTTGATGGTACAATAAATCCTATCAAAATTAAAAAATAGCCACTCATTGGAAATTATAAAAAAGCACTCCGTCTTAAGACCACGAGTGGTCTAACGGGACCATCCGACCGTAGTGTCATCCTCAGTGAAGGATGCAGATAGGAGGGGCGTGGGGTCAGCACACCGTTCCCCCGGTCGTTCTGATGGTATTCTTGACCGAGACCGCTACTATTCGGTCGAGAAGCTCGTCAATTGGCATCACGAGGCTGAGTGCACCCCGAAAAATGGCAACAGCGCAGGGCGGCCTGGATGGGCACCCACCCAAGTGTCGACCATGCCCGACAGCACTTAACTTCGGTGATCTCACGGAAACCAGTGTATTCATTTCGGCGAGGCCGTTGCCCCGTTGCAAATTATACGCAAATAAATTGCCAATTTAAAGACTGTCAGTTGAATTTAATACCTTGGGATTACATTTCCGAAGTATTCCAATTCACCACAACCTCACGGAAGACACCCGCTTACGTTGCCGAGATCTCTAACGTACGCCTGTGTGGTGACAGTCGACTCGGGAGTAAGCTGGTTCGAATCCTGATAGTGGATGGACTTTTCACTGCCAGTATTTGGCCGACAGGGGATGACAGGCGGTAGCTTGAAGTTCCTGATCACCAGACTTTGCGCTAATGTACGGTTTTCAATTCCAAACCTGTCAGCAGCGTCTCATGAGGGCATCTGACTCTGTTGATGGTGGTCCGTGAGTCGGACGGAGATGTTCAGTTCGGCGACCCCCTTGGTGATTGTCGAGAGCAGTAGGCTATGTGCCGGCGCCTTCTCTCACCTCCAACGGGAACATGACACTACATTCTGTGCTATTAACGTTCCATACCACACTTGTTAGGGGTTGCAGATATCGACCGTGGTCCGTAATAGATATCGGTGGACCCGAGACTCGCGACCATGGCCGCTAGCGCCGCTCCTCGGCTTGTAACAAGTATCTAGCGAGCTCTCGTCCACTCTTGCTCGGGAAGTCAACTAGAAATGTAGCATAGCCTTCTAACCTCTAACATGGCGCTTAGTCAAGTATGGTATAAGTAATGCCTCTCTAGGTATCTGTTTGTTATTATATGTATGCAGCATATGAAGAAGCCTGTAACACAAGTACAATATATATTATTTTTTACCAACGACTACTAATTATTTCAGTCGTAGCAGATACAGACTAAGCAGGCAGTTCCTTACTGACTACACTGCTAAACCTGCAATATATGTTTCTATTTAGCATTGGCCACCTGTCATCATAACAACTGACGACGAGAGTCATAACACATTCCACACTCACCTATTTCAGTCGTCTACACTTCACAGATATACTCACTTACTCAGTTCATAAGGAAGGCTGCCTGCGCGCATAAAGTAGAGGAAATACGTTTCCACTTAGGTGACTGAACGTGTCCTTCGGGGTCTCCCAGTCACTCATAGGAGATGCAAGAAATCTACTAAAGAGAGAGTCTACAAAACTCCTGTGCGCGGAATGGGATCCTTACTGCTTAGAACTGACGGGGAACTTCGGAAACTTTCAAAGAAGGGTCGTTCGTTTTGTATTACCTCGAAATGGAGGAACGAGTGTCACAGATATGATAAACTACCTGTGTTGGCAGTCATTAAAACAAAGGCGTCTTTCGTTGCGACATGATCTTTTTAATCACAAATTTTCTCCTGCAATAGCCAAAATATATTGTTGATTCCCACCTACAAAGGGGGAAATAACCATTTCAATAAAATCAGAAAAATCTCTGTTCAAGAGGAAATTTGGGAGTTTATTATTCCGTCGTGCTATTTTAGAGTGGAGCGCTCAAGAAAGAGTCTAGAAGTTTTTCTGTAGACCCCTGCGAAACACTTACACTGAGTCGACTGAAGTCGTGAGGCAGCGATAAGCCCATCTACAGATAGCTGTATTATCGTGTACACTCGGTATAAAAGAGCAGTGGAGTATCAGGGCTGCCGTTCGTACTCAGGTGATTCATGTGAAAAGATTTCCGACGCGATTATGGCCGCACGACTGCAATTAACAGACTTTGAACGCGGATTGATAATTGGAGAGAGTGGCAAGAAACATTAAATTTCGGCAATCGTTGTGTTGTTGTGGTCTTCAGTCCTCAGACTGGTTTTATGCAGCTCTCCATGCTACTCTATCCTGTGCAAGCTTCTCTATCTCCCAGTACCTACTGCAGCCTACATCCTTCTGAATCTGCTTACCGTATTCATCTCTTGGTCTCCCTCTACGATTTTTACCCTGCACGCTGCCCTCCAATACTAAATTGGTGATCCCTCGATGTCTCAGAACGTGGCCTACCAACCGATTCCTTCTTGTAGTCAAGTTGTGCCACAAGCTCCTCTTGTCCCCAATTCTATTCAATACTTCCTCATTAGTTATGTGATCTACCCATCTAATCTTCACCATTTTTCTGTAGCACCACATTTTAAAAGCTACTATTCTCTTGTGGCCCAAACTATTTATCGTCCACGTTTCACTTCCATACATGGCTACACTCCATACAAATACTTTCAGAAACGACTTAAATCTATACTCGATGTTAACAAATTTCTCTTCTGCAGAAACGCTTTCCTTGTCATTGTCAGTCCACATTTTATATCCTCTCTACTTCGACCATCATCAGTTATTTTGCTCTCCAAATAGCAAAACTGCTTTAGTAGTTTAAGTGTCTCATTTCCTAATCTAATTCCCTCAGCATCACCCGATTTCATTTGACTACATTCCATTATCCTCGTTTTGCTTTTGTTGATGTTCATCTTATATCCTCCTTTCAAGACACTGTCCTTTCCCTTCAACTGCTCTTCCAAGTCCTTTGCTGTCTCTGACAGAATTGCAATATCATCGGCGAACCTCAAAGATTTTATTTCTTCTCCATGGATTTTAATACGTATTCCGAACTTTTCTTTTGTTTCCTTTATTGCTTGCTCAATATACAGATGAATAACATCGGGGATAGGCTACAACCCTGCCTCACTCCCTTCCCAACCACTGCTTCCCTTTCATACCCCTCGACGCTTATAACTGCCATCTGCTTTCTGTACAAATTGTAAATAGCCTTTCGTTCCCTGTATTTTACCCCTGCCACCTTCAGAATTTGAAAGAGTGTATTCCAATAAGCATTGTCAAAAGCTTTCTCTAAGTCTACAAATGCTAGAAACGAAGGTTTGCCTTTCCTTAATCTTTCTTCTAAGACAAGTCATAAGGGAATTAAATATTCCGAAATCCACAATGTGGCGAGAATACCAAATTTCAGGCATTATCTCTCACCAAGGACAACGTAGTGGCCGACGGCCTTCACTTAACGATAGAGAGCAACGGTGTTAGCCTAGAGTTGTCAGTGCTAACAGACAAGAAATAAATGCAGAAATCTGTGTGAGACGTCCGACGAACCTATCCGTTAGGACATCGTAGCGAAAACTGGTGTTGATATACTATGGCAGCAGGAGACTGACGCGAGTGCCTTTGCTAACAGCACGACGCCGCCTGCAGCGCCTCTCCTCGGCTTGCGACCACATCGGCCGGAACCTACACGACGGAAAAAAACGTGGCGTGCTCAGATGATTGACCATTTCAGTTGGTAGGGTTCGACTGCGGCGCACATCCCACGAAGCTACGGACCCAAGTTGTCAACAAGCCCCTCTGCAAACTGGTTGTGGGCTGGTTCCGTAATGGTGTGGGGTCGTTCCACCTGGGTCCTCTGGTCCAACTGAACCGATAATTCGGCTACTTGGAGACGCTTTGCAGCCACGTCCCCAAAACAACGATATCTTGTCACCGGGCCATAATCGTTTTAGACGCTTCAGTCCAGAACCACGCTGCTGCTACGGTCGCAGGTTCGAATCCTGCCTCGAGAATTGGTTTGTGTGCTGTCTTTAGGTTAGTTAGATTTAAGTAGTTCTAAGTCTACGGGTAAGATCAGTTTGGATTTCGTAGAAATGTTCGAACACGTGAGGCAATACTGACCCTCCGACTTATCTTAGAAAAGTTACAAATCTAGTATTTGTAGAGTTAGAGAAAGCTTTTGAGAATGTTGACTGCAATACTCTCTTTCGAAGTCTGAAGGTGGCAACGGTAAAATACAAGGAGCGAAAGACTACTTACAATTTGTACAGAAACCAGATGACAGCTATAAGAGTCGAGGGGGACGAAAGGGAAGCAGTGATTGGGAAGAGAGTGAGACAGGGTTGTAGCCTATACCCAATGTTATTCAATCTGTATATTGAGCAAGTAGTAAAGGAAACAAAAGAAGAATTCGGAGTAGGTATTAAAATCCATGGAGAAGAAATAAAAACTTTGAGGTTCGCCGATGACATCATAATTCTGTCAGAGACAGCAAAGGACTTGGAAGAGCAGTTGAACAGAATGGACAGTGTCTTGAAAGGAGGATATAAGATGACCAGCAACAAAATCAAAACGAGGATAATGGACTGTAGTCGAATTAAGTCGGGTGATGCTGAGGGAATTACATTAGGAAATGAGACACTTGAAGTAGTAAAGGAGTTTTGCTATTTGGGGAGCAACATAACTGATGATGGTCGAAGTAGAGAGGATATAAAATGTAGACTGGCAATAGCAAGGAAAGCATTTCTGAAGAACAGAAATTTGTTAACATCGAGTATAGATTTAAGTGTCAGGAAGTCGTTTCTCAAAGTATTTGTATGGAGTGTAGCCATGTATGGAAGTGAAACGTGAATAGTTTAGACAAGAAGAGATTAGAAGCTTTCGAAATATGGTGCTATACAAGAATGCTGAAGATTAGATGGGCTGATCACATAACTAGTGTGGAGGAATTGAATAGAATTGAAGAGAAGAGAAATTTGTGGCACAACTTGACAAGAAGTAGGGATCGGTTGGTAGGGCATATTCTGAGGCGTCAAGGGATCACCAATTTAGTATTGGAGGGCAGCGTGGAGGGTAAAAATCGTAGAGGGAGACCAAGAGATGAATACACCAAACAGATTTAGAAGGATGTAGGTTGCAATAGGTATTGGGAGATGACGAACTTTGCACAGTATAGAGTAGCATGCAGAGCTGCATGAAACCAGTAACTGGAGTGAAGACCACAACAACAACAAGTCTACGGGACTGATGACCTCAGATGGTAAGTCCCATAGTGCTTAGAGCCATTTGAACATCTGATCGACAATCGTTCGCAGTTGTTTTGAAGAATATTCTCGGCACTTCGAATGAATGATTTTGCCACCCAGATCGCACGACATGAATCCCGACGATCATTGATGGGACATAATCGAGAAGTCACTTCGTGCACAGAAACCTGCGCCTGCAACGCTTTCGCAATAATGGACGACTATAGAGGCAACATGGCTTAATATTTGTGCATGGGACTTCCAACGACTTGTTGGGTGCCTGCCACGTCGAGTTGCTACACTATGCCGGGCATAAGGAGGTCCGACACGATTTTAGAAAGTATCCGATGACTTTTGTCACCTCAGAGTAAGTACGAATTGCAGAGCAGTCATGTAGGTGTGTAGATATTAATTGGAGAGACATCGGGAAGATGAAGAGACGTGGATGTCGGTCGTATTTGGCGTGGTGTCCGTTGTGTGAGTCCGGACCGGCGGCAGGTAGCACGGGCCGCTGGTGGCGCCTGCGGAACCTGTTTGGTTCCTTGACCCGGCAGCCGCCCAGCTGCAGCTCTGACTCACGCCGGCCCTCTCGTCTCCCCTCCCCTCCCCACCCCTGTCCACCACCCGCTCTCCTCTACACATCCACGGCTGTCTCTGGCGCCGGCTTAGCAGCGCCCACCCCGCCCTCAACCAGATACCATCTCTCGTCTTCCTCTTAAGCCGCGTCGCCGTCTCTCGCCCCGCATTGTTCCACGCAAGTCACCGAAAAGCCTCCCGATATCCCGTGTCGTGTACTCGCCAACTCTCTCTCTCCCTCTCTTTCTCTTTCTCTCTCTCTCTCTCACTCACTCACTCACTCACTCTCTGAGTCATCGTGAATTCTCCATCTTCGTTCTCGTCTTCTGCATTTCGATGTGCAGGCCTTCACCCCGAGCAGTTTCATAACTGCTGCCTGCCGCCTGTGCCCACTCTACATTGAAGTGATCCTTAAGACCCCTGCAGGCGAATTTGACAAATTGCGTGTCTTAGTCAAGTTGTGTTTTGATTGATGAGTATTTTCAAAGTTTCGCGTGTTTGAGAGAAATTTTGATTGACGGCAAAGCTGACAAAGGAGTTTGACCGTAAACACCTGCGTTTGTCAAACAAAAAACAGTAGCTTGATAGACGACAGACCGTACAAATTACGTTATAGAAACTTACACTCATGCTAATAAATTAAGGCTAATGCTGATACATCGTGAAACGACGCTCTGGTGGGCGTTTTGTGGGTTTAAATCACCTTGGAGTATGACAACGCGGTGCATTTGACTTGCAGTCATTGCACGGTGGTGCTGGCAGCAGTCCACGTACAAAGCGGTGTGTTGGTGCATGTCAGAGTACGGTGCAGCGAGTAAGTGTGCACACGTTTTCAGACGTGCTAATGGTGACTGTGTGTTGAAAGTGGCTCAAAAAACACATATTGATGACGTTTTAAGGGGTGTAATACTAGGCCGACTGGGGGACGGTCAAACACAGTACGTAGCAGCACAGGCCCTCCGTGGGCCACGACATGTGATCTCACGAATATGGCAACGATTACAGCAGACAGGAAACGTGTCCAGGCCTGACAGTACGGGACGTCCACAGTGTACAAAACCACAAGAAGACCGATAACACCACAAGAAGACCGATATCTCACCATCACTGCCCACAGACATCCACGGAGTACTGCAGGTAGCCTTGCTCGGAACCTTGCTGCAGCCACTGGAGAACTTGTCTCCAGACTCTCAGTCTACACACGACTGAACAGACATGGTGTATTCTCCCAGAGACCTGCAAGGTGCACTCCACTGACCCCTTGTCACAGGAGAGCCCGTAAAGCCTGGTGTCAAGAACACAGTACACGGTCATTGGAACAGTGGTCCCAGGTTATGTTCACGGAGTTCAGGTACAGACTGAACAGTGATTTTCACCGGGTTTTCATCTGGCGTGAACCAAGAACCAGATACCAACCCCTTAATGTCGTTGAAATGGACCTGTATGGAGGTCGTGGTTTGATGGTGTGGAATGGGATCATGATTGGTGCACGTACACTCCTGCATGTCTTTGACAGAGAAATCCTGATGGATGATAACGCACAGCCCCACCGAGCTGCCATCGTGGAGGAATACCTTGAAACAAAAAAATATCAGGCGAATGGAGTGGCCTGCCTGTTCTCCAGACCTAAACCCCATCGAGCACGTCTGGGATGCTCTCGGTCGACGTACCGCTGAACGTCTTCAAACACCTCGGACACTTCAGGAACTCCGACAGGCACTGGTGCAAGAATGGGAAGCTATACCCCAGTAGTTTCTCGATTACCTGATTCAGAGTATGCCAACCCATTGTGTGGTCTGTGTACGTGTGCGTGGTGATCATATCCCATACTGATGTCGGGGTACATGCGCAGGAAACAGTGGCGTTTTGTAGCACATGTGTTTTGGGACGGGTTTCTCAACTTATGACCAATACTGTGGACTTACAGATCTGTGTGGTGTGTGTTCTATATGTGCCTATGCTATTAGCGCCAGTTTTGTGTAGTGCCACGTTGTGTGGCACCACATTCTGCAGTTATCTTTAAGACCATGACTATAGATCAGACTATTACATAGGCAGAAGCAAAGGATCACAGCCCTTTACTGAAGCGACAGGAGTGTTATCTCTCTTCCATCCAAATATTCCACACAAAAAAAGGAAAGTATCTACGGATGACGTACAAGCTGGTGTCTTTAACAAGTAATATTGTCTTTTAACACTGCATTTAGGGCTTCACATGTTTCCATAACAAAGTCACTCAGCGTACTGCCGAGCGAGGATGGCAGTGGGCGGCACATTGGACTGGCTTTCGGAAGGCCGACGGTTCAAAACCGAGTCCGGCCGTCCTGATTTAGGTTTTCCGTCATTCCCGTAAATAGCTTCAGGCAAATGCCAGGATGGTTCCTCTGAACCTGCACGGCTGACTTCCTTCTCAGTCTTCCCTAATCCGGTGGGATTGATGACATCGTTGTTTGGTCCCCTCCCCCAAATCAGCCAACCAACCGGAGTACGAGGTGCAATACACGACACAAATTTTAAAAGTTCAAAATCTGCTCCATTTACTAGGTATCTCCAAGTTATAAATAATCGTTGAGAAACTGGAACAGAATTTTGCACAGGTGTCTCACCTTTTTCTGTGTGAGGATGAGGTAGTTCTAACAAGTTATTACAAGTTTGACAGTGAGCTGTGGCTGGCTCACGTGGATGCCGTTTTTTCTTTGGCATTTTCTCACAATCGAGTGGCGTCTTATTTCTCCCTCAGTTACTACCATAACGAGATGATCACTTGCCTCTGTCACTGGCAGCAGCAGCGCTTATCGATACTAGTACTGCTATATAATCTTTGGTGAGACAGCTGTATTTCCGTGTGTTGTTGTGATGGGCGGTCAGTCGGCTGCGACAGGGCAGCGAGGAAGTCTTCGCCATGCAACGTCAGGCCAGGGCCGCTGGCGGCGTGTACACGTGGTTGGATTTGTGAGGTGCTAGCTGCGGGAGATGAAAAGTTCGTGCCCACCGACTCTGGATACTGGAGTTGAGTAAGCAGTTAACCTGTTATGAAACCTCTATTGCTGTGATTGCCGGTTGTTGCTTCCTGGGCTGTTCTGGCAAGCAGCAACGTGTGGTGTACTGGAGTCAGCAAAATTTTACAGCCGTCTTCCTGTATGGTGTTTAACTAATGAAATGATTGTAACTTATTAGTGAAGTGCACCAGCGGTATCGTCTGCCTTGCGGCTGTTAAGGTTCCAGTGACCTGCCCTGGTCGTTAGCATAGTTTTCCCACAGTGTGTTCTCCTCACCGTGTTGTTGCTCTCGGGCATGGGGTGCAGTTCGACAACATTGGTGTTGTTCTTTTTTTTTTTTTAGTGGATATTGGGCCTTGACTGTATTTACATGCCAGTTGTCAAGACGTAGTGCTGCTGGTATCTTTGTCCTCGCTGATATTTTCGGATGTCGTGCCATTGGTCGGGTGGAAGGGAATTTATTAGGTTGTTGGTTGGTTCTTCAGCCATCCCTAGGCCGTGTTGCCTTCCGATTACCTGGTATTACGCTTCGCTGCCTGTCTCACCTAAATAGGCCGACCTTTCAAACACTTCTGAACACCAGTGTTCTGTTCCTTTCGATTGCGATTTTCTTTTAGTCTCAAGTACTGTCCAAGGCCTTCGGCTGTGTAGTGATTTAGTTTGTTTTAATGTTCAGTATGTGGCCTTCAGCCGAACTTCAACCTGAAATATTTTGAGATAAGGCCCTCAGTCGAATTAAATTAAAATTTGGAAGGTGATTTTTTCAAAACCTTTTAAAATTTTCTTACTGAAATTCTTGTTATCCAGGCCTTAAGACCTCAGTTCTTCTATTTTGTAACTAAGGCCTTCAGCCATATGTATTCCTTAAGGCAATATTAATAACTTGTGTTCTGGCCTTCAGCCGTGCGCACATTATGTAATTGTCGTACAGGGGGAAGACATTTTAATTGAAAGTTGCTGCCTGGGATCGGAGAATAGATACGATATTGTAGTGCCTGTGCTGTTACGAAGTACAGCGTAGTGCATGCAGGTCCGAAGGAATGTTGCGTCGTTCTTTTTAACAACACAGGTAGCTGTGTTATTGTATCTAACGCTATTATTATCTCTCTCCACTTAACTGTTGTCCATCTGTACGTTTGTTCTGATTTTACATAATCTGTTGTGGTTGGCAGGAGTGCCGAAATGCACGCGTTTTAGCTCACGCAGACTGGCGTGAGGTCTGGAACATGACAAGGGAATTAGAATTGAGAAAAACGGACGTAGCTGGTGGAATACTTAACTTTAATCCATTAATGATGAACGTCGCTCTTGAATTTACATACTTCACAATATCAATAGTACTGATAGTGGCGCCTTGCTAGGTCGTAGCAAATAACGTAGCTGAAGGCTATGCTAACTATCGTCTCGGCAAATGTGAGCGTATTTTGTCAGTGAACCATCGCTAGCGAAGTCGGCTGTACAACTGGGCGAGTGCTAGGAAGTCTCTCTAGACCTGTCGTGTGGCGGCGCTCGGTCTGCAATCACTGATAGTGGCGACACACGGGTCCGACGTATACTACCGGACCGCTGCCGATTTGAAGGCTACCACCTAGCAAGTGTGGTGTCTGGCGGTGACACCACATTCCTATCCCGCAAATCGGCATACGGTTGTGGCATAAGGCTTCCGCCCGCCGTGGGGAGGACCGCATGTTGACGTATGCGACGAGGTGGGGAGCCTAAGAACAGGCGAGGCTGTGCCACCCGCACCCTGCCATTCGGACCGCGGGGAGCTAGGAAACGCCTGAAAACCTGCTCCAGGATGCACGCCAACATGCGGTGTATGCGCCCGTAGAGAAACTAGAGGGGCCGAAGGGTCGACCTCCATCGGGCCGGGGCACCCGACGGGCGAAGACGACATATGGTCCGGAGCGGGCAAGAGTTCCACGTCGGCGGCGCTTGACCCAGGGAGGCCTCCGGCGGTTGCAGCGACGTGTCCACTGCGGGCGTCGCCTGCGGGAGAACAGGCGGCGGTGGCGGCGGCGCGTCGCCATGGGGCAAAATGGAAGGCAGCGTCGATAACACCTGGGGCTGAGGCGAGCCAGTAGATGGGTCCCCGGGGCGCTGACCGGACGGCACCGTCGCTGAAAGCAGACGGCGAGCGGCAGATCCTGTGCGACGACAGAGGCGCAGCTGATTGAGATGCCGACGCACCTCACCAGAGGCCCCCGAAACCAGATACATAGCGCGTCTGAGGCAGCGAAGAATGCGCCGTTCGTACCAACGCCGTGAACCTCGATAGTGGCGATGTGACACCACATAATCTCTCCGGGCACCTATACAGCAGTAGATACGCATGTCGTAAGCTATGAGAGAGTACTGGAAAAAAACCAAACCATTCTGCTATGGCTAGGGTTGGGTTTTGTGGCCAGCTAAAGAAAACGAGGAAAAACTCCTGGTGATAGTTAGAGATGCAGCAGCATGTATGATTAAGGCTGCTAAAGCTTTACAGGTATTTTATCCCAAGTTAGTTCACATAACCTGTTTAGCACATGCCCGTCACCGACTGGCTGAAGAAATACGAGTGTATTTTCCAGAAGTAAATGCCTTAATTTCCTCTGTGAAAAAAGTGTTTGTGGAGGCGCCATCAAGAGTAAATTTATTTACTGAAATGATGCCAGGAATTCGTTTACTCCCACAGCCGACCATCACGAGGTGTGGAACATGGATAGAAGCAGTTGTGTATTACAGAGAGCATTCAGAAGACCTGAAAAGGGTGCTGGACGTGATGGACAGAAACGAAGCAGCAAGTATCCCAGCTGCAATTAATGCTTGCAATAAGGAGAGTCTCCAGAGTAAATTAGTGTTTATTAGGACCTATTTCAGTAAACTGTCAGCCACAATCACACGTTTGGAAGGAAAAGCAATGTCTCTATTTTCTGCCCTTGTGGTCTACGAGACAGCTGTCGTCGGAGACATACCAGGAGAAATAGGAAAGTGTCTTCGCAACAGAATTGAGAAAACTGAAGCAAGAAATCCAGATTTAATGTTTCTTCGGGATGTGAATAAGGTGTTACAAGGAGAATCTGAAAAACAGCTTAATGGTTATTCTGTAAGTGACATAGCCTCTTTTCCGTACTGTCCTGTGACTTCGTGTGAAGTAGAGAGATCTTTCTTTTCGTACAAAAACATTAAGTGACAGAAGGAAATCATTTCTTCCAGAAAACTGTGAGAAATATCTGATTGTTTATTGCAATAAAAGCAACTGACGCTAAAATAGACTAAGAGAAAGAGAAAAACAGACAGTAATAAATATTAACATATTAAATGTTTTAAAAATAAGTGTATAATCAGATTACTTTAGGAGAATTAAAAGGTTTGAGAAAGTTTTTATTATGCATATTTTAAAGCTTCTAGAGCATATTTATCGAATTTTTAATGCATATATTCATACTTTTCAGTGCATATAAATCCGAGCACTAGTCATAACTTACATGCATACAAATTTACGTACTTCATTTAACTGATAATATCAATTTCCAAAAAGAAAGAAAAATGTAAACAGACACTTCAGGTAAGTTCCTTTACAGATTCTTTAGTCGATGCTTTTCTTTCTTTTTCTTAATATTAAAATAAGATTACTGGACTGGTTTATCTTCCACTAGACGGGAACAACAGAGGGCCTCGATTAGGATAATTCTGCAGCCAGAGAGCACACGAAGTCGATACTGCAGTTAATCTGTTACTTAGAAAGAAACTGCGTGGGGCATGGATCTGTTTGATGTCCTTAGGGTAGTTAAGTTTAAGTAGTTCTAAGTTCTAGGGGACTGATGACCGCAGATGTTAAGTTCCATACAGTTCAGAGTCATTTGAGCCATTTTTGAAACTGCGTGACCGATATGGCCGAAGTTAACTCAGTGTCATAAGAATTTCTATGCCTGAAATTATTTAATAAATCAACGGAGCGACTTCACAGGTTCCCGTTAAGAAATGACTAGATGTTCATACAGCGGCATGTAGCCGGCGTGCTGACATAGCATTATTGGTCTGACGATAAACGAAAGACACACTGAAGGATCGAGCGAGATGGCGCAGTGGTTGGCACACTAGATTCGCATTCGGGAGGACGACGGTTCACAGCCGCGTCCGGCCTTCCTGGTTAGGTTCTCCGTGATTTCCCTAAATTACTTCGGGCAAATTCAGGGATGGTTCCTTTGAAAGGGCACGTCCGACTTCCTATTCCATGGTTCTCATCGTGTTTGGTCCCCTCCCCCAACAGCACTGACGAATGTACTTCAAAATGTACCATGGCGATCTACACTCCGTGGCAAAAAATGTGAAATAGCCAGAAGACACTGTCGGATGCCAACGTAATTTAGAACGAGTACACACCACCTCTGGCAGTATGGTGATCACAATGACAGGCTTCTGTGACTAATAGAACAGCTACGAGAGCGCATTAGTGTTGTTCGTGTTTAGTGTTGCCACCAGGTCTAGTAGGGTACATAAGGAGCGTGAACAGCGCCAGATGTTCAGTAATCACTGTGAAGGACACGGTGGTGTTGTGTACTTGTGTGAGACAGAGTTATCAGCACCTGGCAGAGTTTCAAAGTGTCATCACTAGAGGTCTACTCGTTGGTATTTTCGAATCGTGCGCTACGCACTTTTGTGGGTATCAAGATTTGGCAGCGGGCGATGGATGGACAGATTGATAGGGTTAAAGGCAGTAAATTACGAGATGCGGGCCCGTCAGTATAAAAGAAGATACGGCGTGCTGTGTTGTCGGCACAGAATCAGAACAGATCGGTCAGGAGAGGCAAGTGATTTGCAACGTGCACTAGTCTTTGGATGTCACTAACACTGAAAAGCCGACGAAAGTGGTGCACCTGTCTGATATCGTGTAGGGCCCCTGTGAGCACGCGGAAGTGCCGCAACACGACGCGGCGTGCACTCGACTAATGTCTGAAGTAGTGCTGGAGGGATCTGACACCATGAATCCTGCAGGGTTGTCCATAAATCTGTAAGAGAACGAGGGGGTGGCGATCTCTTCTGAACAGCACTTTTCAAGGCATCCCAGATATGCTCAAAAATGTGCATGTGTGGGGAATTGGTGGCCATCGTAAGTGTTTAAACTCAGAAGAGTGTTCCTAGAGCCATCTGTTGCAGCTCTGTACTTGTGGGGTGTCGCAGTGAGCTGCTGGAATTGCACAATAGACACGAACGGATGCAGGTGATCAAGCAGGATGCTTACATACGTTTCACCAGTCAGACTCGTATCTGGACGTATCAGGGGCCCCATATCACTCCAACTGCACACGCCCCACACCATTACAGAGCCTCCACCAGCTTGAACAGCCCATACTGACATGTAGGCTCCATGGAATCATGAGGTTGTCTCCATAACCGTACCTTTCGTCCGCTCCATACCATTTCAAACGAGACTCGTCCGACAAGGCAACATGTTTCCAGTCATCGACAGTCCAATGTCGGTGTTGATGGGCCCCGGCGAGGCATAAAGATTTGTGTCGTGCAGTGATCAAGGGTACGCGAGTGGGCTTTCGGCACCTGAAGCCCATATGGATTATGTTTCGTTGACAACTGTTGATGGCCCACCATTGAAATCTGCAGCAATTTCCAGAAGGGTTGCACTGCCGTCACGTTGGTCGCGTTCTTGCAGGATCTTTCTCCAGCCGCAGCGATGTAGGAGATTTGGATGTTTTACCGGATTCCTGATACACTCGTAAAGTGGTCGTACGGGAAAATCTCCACTTCATCGTTATCTCGGATATGCTGTATCCCATCGCTCTTGCGTCGATTATAACGCTACGTTCAAACTCACTTAAATCTTGATAACCTGCCATTGTAGCAGCAGTAACCGTTCTAATAACTGCGTCAGACACTAGTTGTCTTATATAGGCGTTGCCGAAAGCAGCGCCGTATTCTGCCTTCATACATATATCTGCATTTGAATACGGATGTCTATGCCAGTTTCTTTGGCGCTACAGTATAAGTAACAAATGCATCCAGGAGATTGCAAAGCTTTTAAAGCTACCGAAGTCGACTTTGGTGATCTGATTGAGAAGTGAAAATGCGATGAAACAACCTCTGCTGAACAGAGACAGGCAGGCCTCACGTGTTGACGGACGGGGGCTGTCGAGCATCGCGGAGTGAGGTTGTAAGAATTTGCAGGAAATAAGCGGAAGAAATCACTCGCACAATGGCGGCTCGTACGGAGTTAAAAATAGTGGAGCAGCTCCTCGCAAGCCACAAATTACTGTAGTAAATGCTAAGCCACGCATAACGTGTGTCAAATTGGCGCCACTATGCAATGGATGACTGCAACCTTGGGCGCAGTCCGACGGAGAGGATAGCGTTTGTCGAATGCCTGGAGAATTTACGTGCCATTATGTGTAGTGCCAACAGTGAAGTATGGAGGAAGTGGTGTTGGGGCATGGGCGTGTTTGTCATCTTAGTATGCGGTGCGTTTACTGCGCTCGAGAAAACTCTAAATGAGAAGCATATGAACACATGTTTCAGATTTGTGTACTGCGTACTGTAGAGGAACGGTTCCGAAATTACGACTGCTTGTATCAGCGTGATAACTCACTCTGTTATAAGGTAGTATCTCTGAGTCAATGGCTTGTGGACAGTAACAGTCCTGCAATAGACTAGCCCGCCCAGAATCCATCATTATTACCTTCTCCAGCTTCGGCTCTTAAGAAAGAGTAGGCTGTCATCTTTCCACAGACATTCGGGCACCTCACTGAAAGTCTGTTTATGTCCATCTTTTTAGAAATGGTTGCGGGGCTCGGCTGTTCGGTACAGAATGTCAAATGAAACATCTTTCACCCGTATAATTCCCAAAGTCATTTTATTTGGCTACCAGTTTCGGCGATATTCTACGCCATCTTCAGGTCCCCTGATCGGTGTGTAGGAAGAATCCAACCTCGGTTCAGGTCAAAATAGGGGCCAGCATTCAAATACTGGTATCTCTAGATATCTGCATGATACAGCGATCAGTTCAACTTCAGTTGAAGTTATGACTTAACGATGAATCATAAATCGCGCGATGCAGATCAAATTAGCTACACATGAATTCAGTCTGTGTAGTTATTATGGCTACTCATGTCTTGTAAATCGAATGATGTAGATCGAATCAGCTACAACGGAATGGTTATTCGTGTAAACCGAGAGAGTAAAACATTCTTCGCAGATTGTAGAATGAAGGCTTTCACGACCGGGTGACATGGCTGTTGATATACTTTCCGGGATGTGAGGTCGTGGTCCAAGAACTTTTTCTGCTCCTTACGTTTCGTCCAGCACTGCGTCGGCCAGACTCAGCGGAGCAGCGGCTCTGAGGAAGTCCAGCGCAGTCCTGGACGAAACGTAAGGAGCAGAAAAAGTTCTTGGACCACGACCTCACATCCCGGAAAGTATATCAACAGCCGTTCTTCGCAGAACCAACTGAATGAAATTAATTGAAAGTTTAACAATGAAGTCCATCCACCGTCTTTCCAATGATACAGCACATGACAAAGAAGGTGAGACATCTAGAAGGGGAGGGAGAAACGCAATGAAATTTCGTGACGAAGAAATACTAATTCGCCGATGTAGATCAAATCAGGTACACCCGAAAACAGTCTCTGTAGTCTTAGTGGTTACTCATGCAAACCGAGCGAGTGTAACATTCTTCGAAGAAGCAACACAGTGAAATGAATTGAAAACTGAACGGGAAAGAGCATCTACCATCTTTGCAGTGGTATATTTACATTACACGACAAAAAAGTGGAATGAAATCAAATTTCGTGAAGTGAGAGGGTATTGATATTATTTAATTCATTACAAAATAGAGTCAAATTTATGAAGAACTTGAAAGTATCATATCACTTGTCAATATGACGTTGCACGCCGTGTCTTCTGGATGCATGTTCTGACTCTGTTCGCAAGGGCGACACAGAGCCGTTATATCCTCTCCTGAAGCGCAGTTAGCCCATAACAGTCGTAACTGATCTTTGAAATCCTGTGGACGCAGTTAAAGTCACAGCTGGTCGTATCGGGCACTGATATTGAGCTCTTACTGGCCGGGGGAGCACTTCAACATCACGTACAAAGTTCAATGAAACACGAGCTATATGTGGACGAGTATTGTCCTGCTGAAAAGTGACAACTCTACTGTCCCATGAGAAATAACACACGAAGAAGCAGGATGTCCGTGACGCAGCGTCTTACCCTCAGAGTTCCCCCAATATCTATCAGCTGTGAGCTGAAGTCGTACTCAATTCTTCCCCACGTCATTACGCCAGGAATAACACCGCTATGCCACACCAAAGTAGTGGTCAAAATTGGGGCTATCATTTAAATAGTGGTATCTGCTTCATACAGCGATCACTTCAACCCAAGTCGAAGTGGTCGCTGTATCAAGCAGACATCTACAGATAGCAGTATTTAAATGATGGCCTCTATTTTGACAAAACCGAGGTCAGGGGACCTGAAAATGGAGTAGTATATCGTCGAAACTGGTAGCCAAATAAAATAAGTTTGAAAACTAGAAGGCTGAAAGGTGTTTAATTTGACATCCTGTCCCTCATTGAAAGTGCCCCCAGGAGATTCCAAGCCTTAGTAAAGGAGAAGAGAGGACACTTCCACATTAATGTGCACTAATAGATGTGGAGATACTTTCGATCAGACGGTCTACTTATCAAGTTTCCGGCCACGACGTCGGACCACCAAAATGAGGATATGCGTACTGTGTACCAAGCATATCATAACCCTTTCACGTTTCCGCCTACCATCCGAGAACAAGTAATGGACTCCATGTAACACTCCGTGCAATCCCACAACACTGGTCGGTCAGAGACTAGCAGCAGTCGGTCAAGGGAACTGGCGTCTCATGCTCGGGCTGCCGTTAACACCACAACAGAAACGGCTGTGCTGGGAGTGGAGAAGAGACTGGGAAGCGTGGACTGCTGACGAATGGCGTCGCATTGTGTTCAGCAATGAATTGCGGTTCTGCAGCAGCCCAGATCTCCATCGCTGACGATCTGTAGAGAGGTCACATTCTTCCACTTCTTTGGCGTGGTATAACGCCGTTACTCCCGGCTTAATGGTGTGGGTAGGCATTGGATATGGCTTCAGGCCACAGCTGGTAACGACTGATGAAACTGTGACGGCAAGACGCTACGTCACGGACATTTTGCCTCTTCATGTATTACTTTTCATGCGATAGTGTGTTGCGTCATTTTTCAGCAGGAAAATGCTCGTTCACACATGACATGTGTCTGAATGAACTGCCTGCGTGATGTTGAGGTACTGCTGCGGTCAATAAGATTTCAATATTAGTGTCCGATAGAATATGTGTGGGACCTGCTTTGACATGAACTCCGTCCTGAGGATGTCAAATCAATTACGACTGTATGTAGACTACCTGCACGTCGATAAAGGATATAAAGGCTCTTTGTCACACTTCGGAACAGAGTAAGGACACGCATCCAGACGACAGGGTGTTCAATGTCATATCGGTAAGTGATCTGATACTCTGAGGTTCGCCGGCCGGTGTGGCCGAGGAGTTCTAGGCGCTTCAGTCTGGAACTGCGCGACCGCTACGGTCGCAGGTTCGAATCCTGCCTCGGGCATGCATGTGTGTGATGTCCTTAGGTTGGTTAGGTTTACGCAGTTCTACGTTCTAGGGGACTGATGACCCCAGATGTTAAGTCACATAGTGCTCAGAACCATTTTGAACTTTCAGGTTTATTTATAAATTTGATTCGATTTTGTAATGACTGAAATAGCATCGCATACTCTCTCGTTTCGCAAAATTTCATTTCCTCCTCCTCTCGCCCCCTTCCGGGTGCTACACATCTTTTTTGTCACTTAATATAAATGCTGAGGGAATTAGATTAAGAAATGAGATACTTAAAGTAGTAAAGGAGTTTTGCTATTTGGGGAGCTAAATAGCTGATAATAATCGAAGTAGAGAGGATATAAAATGTAGACTGGCAATGGCAAGGAAAGCTTTTCTGAAGAACAGAAATTTGTTAACATCGAGTATAGATTTAAGTGTCAGGAAGTCGTTTCTCAAAGTATTTGTATGGACTGTAGCCATGTATGGAAGTGAAACATGGACGACAAATAGTTTGGACAAGAAGAGAATAGAAGCTTTCGAAATGTGGTGCTACAGAAGAATGCTGAAGATTAGATGGGTAGATCACATAACTAATGAGGAGGTATTGACTAGATTTGAGGAGAACAGAAATTTGTGGGTCAACATGACTAGAAGAAGGGATCGGTTGGTAGGACATGTTCCGAGGCATCAAGGGATCACCAATTTAGTATTGGACGTCAGTGTGGAGTGTAAAAATCGTAGAGGGAGACCAAGAAATGCATACACTAAGCAGATTCAGAAGGATGTAGGTTGCAGTAGGTACTGGGAGATGATGAATCTTGCACAGGATACAGCAGCATGGAGAGCTGCATGAAAAATGACTCTGGACTGAAGATCACAACAACAACAAATGTAAATGCACTATTGCAAAGACGGTAGATGCGCTTACGTGTTCAGCTTTCAATTCATTTCATTCAGTTGGTTGTGCGAAGATTGTTTTACTTTCTCTGTTTACACGAGTAACCATTACAATTACAAGCACTGTATTTCGGTGTAACTGATTTGATCCACATCACTCAGTTTACAAAACTTGAGCAACCATTATAACTACACTCAGTGTATTCATTTGTAGCTGATGTGATCTGCATCGGCCGATTTATAATTCATTATAAACTAGTTATGCAACACTCTACAAACTCAATAGTTACTCAGTGAATATGAGGCCCACAAGTATGAAACAGGAATTTGGTCGCAATAATTACACGTCTGTTGTTTGAAACATAATATTTTATTCAAACTAATCTTCATTGCTATTTACATATTTCTCCCTCCTTTTTCCAGCAGGCTATGACTGCCACGCCAAAAAAAAAACAAGAAAAACACTTCTTCTTTTGAATCGAATCAGTCAGCGAACCATTTTCGTACATTTTCATAGTAATTGAAGCGTTGTTCAGCTAGTGAGTGACTCCGTCCGATTATCATCTGTTTGCATCACTGGAACACGCTCTAGCTGAGACGCGTGCCCTAATATTTACCAACTGAATGTCTCGAACATTTCCCTGGCCCGTTTTGCTGTGTGTGATGGTGCGTTATAGTGGAGTAATATGACCTTTTGTTGCCTTTTCCACATTCAAGTCGTTTTTCACGTAGTGCTCGATTTAAATCAGTCATTTGCTTTTGGTAGCGATCAGCGTTTACGGTTTCAGCTCGTAACAGATGATTCCAGCAAACACACAGCATTGTCTTGTTTTAAAGCGGTGGATGATTTACGACGCTTAGGGTCCATTTTTCATCATCTGTCGCTATTCGATGGAGAAACGATATTCTTTTGCATCCGACGAGCAGCAATTTACAATTGGTCTTTGGATTTGCTTGTTGCCTTTCATTCAGTTCACGCGGAACCCATTTTCACACTTTCTGCACCTTTCCCACAGATTTCAAGCGAAGAGAAACGGGTTTCTGCGTCACATTCAATTGTTCCCATAGTTCCTGTTGAGTCTGAGTATCATCTTTATCGAATAAAGCTTGCAATTCGTTGTCAACGAATGTTTTCGCTGGTTTCCCACGCTCGTCCTTTCTCACATCAAAATCATTAATTTTCAATTTTTTGAACCATTCGAAACACTGTGTCTTCTCAAGAGCACGTTCGCCGAATGCTTTGACGAGCATTCGATACGATTCTACAGCACTTTTCTTCAAATGATGACAGAAGACCAATACTGTCCGCAAATTGTAGTTCGTAACACAAAACTCAGGCATGTTTACGGGTTCGAAACAGATACCGATGTATGAAACTTGGTTTACCGCGTGTTGACATTCGTCGTCAGCTGTTACAGGAAGCAGGTAGGGCTGCAGACGCGGTCTCACGGGCCCTACACTGACGGCTAGCACCATCTTTAACGAAATTCCAGTTCCATAGTTCTGCACCTGGTACAATCAGTGTACATGTATAGTGATTAAAATTCTTCTGGGTATTACGCCGCGTCATTGCTAAAAGCCGGCCGCGGTGGTCTCGCGGTTAAGGAGCTCAGTCCGGAACCGCGTGACTGCTACGGTCGCAGGTTCGAATCCTGCCTCGGGCATGGATGTGTGTGATGTCCTTAGGTTAGTTAGGTTTAAGTAGTTCTAAGTTCTAGGGGACTGATGACCACAGATGTTAAGTCCCATAGTGCTCAGAGCCATTTGAACCATTGCTAAAAACTAACAACAATAATAAACTAAAACCGACGTTTCGGCCGAATTGCAACGGCCTTCCTCAGGGCACGACTGGTTTTGCATGGGGATAGCTGCTTTTATTTATTACAGACTATCGATGTCTGACGTCACTGTTGTAAAACTATTAAGTGGCACTCTAATATGATTGGGTAGTCATGACGTAAGGGAAGATGGAAGGAAGGAGGCTATTCGTGGATGTCCATGTCGTCAATGATTGGTAGCTGTCCGCCAATCAGCGTTCGGCTTCTGGTCGACAAGTTTTTCTCCTGGTGTGCGCGGGGGTGGACTGACAGTTGCTCTACAGCTGTTTGTGGAGATGCGCGGGTGTCGCGTGTAGCTTCTACCCCGCGGCCGCTCGTGGCCAGTTGGCTGGGATGGTCGGCAGCCAGGGAGCTCGGAGTTCGTAGCCATCTTCTCTGTTGATGTTGTTAGGCTACTTAATAATTTCGATCGCCGCCCTTATTTTGCGTTCTCGCATCTTCGATTTCGTCGCCAGTACTCGGGCTTCCAAGGTGTTTACAAACACCGTGGTGTTTCGCTATCGAAATTTATTATGTTGAAGCCTACGTTCTTATATCAGTGTACATGTAATTTGAACTGCGAGTTACAATACCAAGTTACGAAGTCCTAATGCGTCAGCTGTCTTGTGCACCGCACAGCAGTATGAGTGAGCGTATTTCAGATGTGAGGGCACGTGGGAGTTGTCATGGCACCTTCGAGGAAGAGCTGGAGGAGCGTTTCAAGTTTTGCCTCGAGCAAAACGGCGGATAGGATGTGTCCACGGCTAACGAGGCCAGAGCTGGAGAATGATGACCGCAAGCCGCTACAAATCAGAGGCCAGTCCGTTAATAACAGCGAGTACACCCACGGCGCCTGCAGTCGGCGCGCCTATCACGGCGTCTGTGTCAGCTTATAAAGAACGTCGTGGGCGGCGGTGAAAGAAGGACGAAAAACAGCAGGTATTCTCTAGCCCCAGGCGTGTATTTGCTTATACGGACGTACAGTGCAAAAATGCAGTGCCATCTTATATAGAAGTTTTTATACCTGTAGAACAGGATAACGCCGACATTAAAGTGTGTTAGGAAACAAACTGACAGTCAGAACTACTAGCAAATAATTTTTATAATATTATGAGGCGTTTCAAACATTTAGCACTTGCCTTCAGGTAGTAATCTTGTTGTTGTGGTCTTCAGTTCGAAAACCGGTTTGATGCAGTTTCACGCTGGACTATCCTGTGCAGAACCGTTCATCTCTGCATAACTGTTGCGTTTCAACCTTCCTACTGTGTTCATCCCTTGGTCTTCCTCCATAATTTCTACCGCACCACTATCCACCCCCGCCCCAATCCTTCCACAAACTTCCTTCCATTACCAAGCTTGGTACATCAGTTTGTTTTCTACCAATCAGTTCCTTCTTTTAGACAAGTTGTGTCATAAATTTTTTCTCTTCCCAATCTATTTATATCTCCTCACTACTTACGCGATCTACCCATGTAACATTTATCATTCTTATGTTACACTACATTTCGAAAGCCTTTATTCTCTTCGTGTCTGAACAAATTATTGTCCATATTTCACTTCCACACATGGTTACACTCCAGGCAAATACCTTCAGGAATCACTTCCTACTACTTAAATTATATTCGATATTAACAAATTTCTTTTCTTCAGAAATGCTTTTCTTACCTTTGCCAATGTATACTCAATATTCTCTCTACTTCGACCATCACTAGTTATTTTGTTACCCAAATAGCAAAAGCTATCTACTACATCAAGTGTCACTTTCGTAATCTAATTCCCTTGATTGCGCCTGATTAGACTCTTCTAATTTTCATTATCCTTGCTTTGCTTTTATTAATGTTCGTCTTTCAGGACATCGTGCATTCTATTCAACTGTTCTTCCAACTCCATTGCTGTCTTTACATAATTACTATCTCATCGGAAGACCTCCAAGTTATATTTCTTCTCCCTGACCTTTAATTCCTACTCCAAATTTTTCTTTGATTTTCATTATTGCTTGCTCAGTGAACAGATTGAGTAGCATCGCACCCTGTCTCACTCCATTCTCGACTACTGCTTCCATGTCCTTCGTATCTCATAATCACAGTCTGGTTTCTGTGCAAGTTGTAGGCCTACTTACATTTTCGCTCGTTGTATTTAATCCCTGCTACCACAGATTTTCAAAGAGCGTACTCCAGTCAACATCGTCAAAAGCTGTCTTTGAACCTACAAATGCTATAAATCACAGAGTTTTATGGAAAATTTTGGTATTGTAGCCCATAATTTTCGCGTACCCCTACATTCTTGCTGCTTGCAGCGTACAGCACATTGTACGTATCCAAAAGGTTCCAGCTGCATGTTCCGAAAACTGTAGGGCGTTTCGCACACGACGCAAGCAAGATCTTCTCCAGCTTTGCGATGAAACCACTATCGCAGCAAACAACTTGGGCTGAGATCGCCCCATGACACCGCAGCCCGTTGTCCGGACAGTGTAGTAGCTAACCGAGGCGAAACTTGACCAGTTGGTAGAAGCCTTCAGTTGGAAACCGTTGCGCCATTTACTACTTCAGATTGACCTGTCAGTAACCAATTTATTTGACTGGAGTGTCAGTTTCTTTTTTAAAACAAATTCAGATCGGGCTGAAAACAGGATTTTATTATGCTTCCAGTCGTCGCTTCACAAAGCTCCATAATTCGTGTAGGTATTAACATCAGACGAATGTTGAAAACTAGGAAGACTGATAAGGTAAGAAATGAGGAGAGGAAAGCAATATGTGAAAAACACTGACACTGAAAGGGACAGAATTATAAGACGTCTGTTAAAATATCAGGGAATGACTTCCATGGTACTAGAGGGAGCTGTAGTGGACAATAACTGTAGAGAAAGACAGAGATTGTAATACATCCAGCAAATAATTGAGGACGTAGTTTGCAAGTACTACTCCGAGACGAAGAAGTAGATTATGTAGCAGAATAGCTACCAAAATAATTGTCGAATAGCGCCATGTAAGATATGTAAACTAGTGCATACATCGTCTCTTCTCGCCAATTAAGCTATGAACAGAACTTTGACATAATGTTATAAACAACACACAGTGCATTAGGTCATTAATACACTCCTGGAAAAGGAAAAATGAACACATTGACAGCGTTTTGTCAGACCCACCATACTTGCTCCGGACACTGCGAGAGGGCTGTACAAGCAATGATCACACTCATGGCACAGCGGACACACCAGGAACCGCGGTGTTGGCCGTCGAATGGCGCTAGCTGCGCAGCATTTGTGCACCGCCGCCGTCAGTGTCAGCCAGTTTGCCGTGGCATACGGAGCTCCATCGCAGTCTTTAACACTGGTAGCATGCCGCGACAGCGTGGACGTGAACCATATGTGCAGTTGACGGACTTTGGGCGAGGGCGTATAGTGGGCATGCGGGAGGCCGGGTGGACGTACCGCCGAATTGCTCAACACGTGAGGCGTGAGGTCTCCACAGTACATCGATGTTGTCGCCAGTGGTCGGCGGAAGGTGCACGTGCCCGTCGACCTGGGACCGGACCGCAGCGACGCACGGATGCTCGCCAAGACCGTAGGATCCTACGCAGTGCCATAGGGGACCGCACCGCCACTTCCCAGCAAATTAGGGACACTGTTGCGCCTGGGGTATCGGCGAGGACCATTCGCAACCGTCTCCATGAAGCTGGGCTACGGTCCCGCACACCGTTAGGCCGTCTTCCGCTCACGCCCCAACATCGTGCAGCCCGCCTCCAGTGGTGTCGCGACAGGCGTGAATGGAGGGACGAATGGAGACGTGTCGTCTTCAGCGATGAGAGTCGCTTCTGCCTTGGTGCCAATGATGGTCGTATGCGTGTTTGGCGCCGTGCAGGTGAGCGCCACAATCAAGACTGCATACGACCGAGGCACACAGGGCCAACACCTGGCATCATGGTGTGGGGAGCGATCTCCTACACTGGCCGTACACCTCTGGTGATCGTCGAGGGGACACTGAATAGTGCATGGTACATCCAAACTGTCATCGAACCCATCGTTCTACCATTCCTAGACCGGCAAGGGAACTTGCTGTTCCAACAGGACAATGCACGTCCGCATGTATCCCGTGCCACCCAACGTGCTCTAGAAGGTGTAAGTCAACTACCCTGGCCAGCAAGATCTCCGGATCTGTCCCCCATTGCGCATGTTTGGGACTGGATGAAGCGTCGTCTCACGCGGTCTGCACGTCCAGCACGAACGCTGGTCCAACTGAGGCGCCAGGTGGAAATGGCATGGCAAGCCGTTCCACAGGACTACATCCAGCATCTCTACGATCGTCTCCATGGGAGAATAGCAGCCTGCATTGCTGCGAAAGGAGGATATACACTGTATTAGTGCCGACATTGTGCATGCTCTGTTGCCTGTGTCTATGTGCCTGTGGTTCTGTCAGTGTGATCATGTGATGTATCTGACCCCAGGAACGTGTCAATAAAGTTTCCCCTTCCTGGGACAATGAATACACGGTGTTCTTATTTCAATTTCAAGGATTGTACATATCTCAACTATGAACAAATGGTGTATAACATTTTAGAACAATTATTCATTCACAACTGCAAATTGTATCCCAAAAGTTTCGCTAAATGTTAATACGTAACAACAATTTTACATTTAGAAAATAAAAATAATCCGTTGAAGTTAGCACAGAAAGTGCTGACACATGTATGGGTTAAACAAAACAGAAAGAAGATGTCTTACACAAAGCGGAATTTCTCATTCTATATATTTATTGTAATATTTACGAGGAATTCGAAAAAGCTGGCAATGAAAAATAGGGGTCGCTATGATTTTGCGTTCATTGCGTGTTAAATAATATGTTGCGGTGTACGAAATTTAGCTGACATATTGAATTTTTCTTTATAGTTTGGTAGACGTATCTACGTATATGTCACCAATCTCCAGCAAATTGATCTGACGTAGTACTTTCCATAGCGCCGCGCCAGCGATAAAGCAATGCAGACAACATTCGGAATATTTATAAACAGTTTGAGATACCGAAATGAGATTTTGGCGCATGATAGCACATAATAAAAGAGAATATTTTCCCATATGATTAATATACATTACTTCGTGTGTTATTCCAATAATTACAGACTTTTTGGATGAAAGTGTAACTTTTAAGGGCCATCGATAGCTGGTGAAACGAGAAATGCTATTGGTTCTGGAACGACATGACTGAAGACATTACACATTTACTTTGTACCGAGGTTGTGCTTTTTCATAAAATACTGACCTTATTTTTCCTCAAACGTAATAAATCACTGGTTCAGAATTCTCTCCCAGTTGCGTCTACACATCATGTTAGTGAGGTGAGACTGTGTAAACAACTCTGTGTTTTGGCAAAATAAACAAATTTTAACACAGCAACATTTGAGAAATATTGCTGATCGTAGGCCTCCGGTTTCACATCGCTGCCCGGCCAAAAGATGGCAGACAGTGTCGGCGTCCCCTTCCGAACAAACGAATGAACTCCGCCAGCGCTTTGGACGCAAAGTGGTCACTGCATATCGGCCATGGTATCCTGCATGGTCCCTACCACAGGAGTTTGGTATTGCCCACAGCACTGTTTCACATGCGTGGGAAGTGTTCAGAACCACAGGCACTGTTGCCAAGAGGAGACAGCTTGGGGAGAGGAAATAGTGGACCACAGTTAACTACAGTGGCACATGACCGCTACATTGTGCAACAGACAAGAAGGGATGCACATCAGGAAGTTGCTACAATTTCTACCATATTTAACAGGACCGCAAGTCACACAGTCGCATGACCACAGTGTCATGGCGACTGAATAGCGGTCATCTCTTTGCCTGGCAGCCAGCACGCTGTGTTCCGCTGACACCGGCAATTCGTCGGCATCGTTGGCGATGGTGCCAAGAATGATGAGAGAATTTTCAGTCTGAGAAGTGATTCTGGCCGTACCCTTACATGGTGAGAGATGGGAACATCCAACGCACCCAGGAACATTGTCACACGTTATCGCTATGGTGGTGTTACTGTGTGACCGGGCATAATGCTACATGGGTGTACCGATCTCCAAATCTTTGAATACAATACACTCACCTGTCAAAGTTATTGTGAGTCTTTCCAGCGTGCATTCGGCCCTGACTATTTTATGGATGACAGTGCGCGACCGCATGTAGCAGCGCACGTAGAGGAGCTTTTGGAACAAGATGATGACCAGCGAATCGACTGTCCTGCCTGTTTCTCTCGAATTTAACTCATCGAAACCGTGTATAATGTGTTGGGGAGACATACTCCAGCATGTCCAGATCCACCAACAACCATTCAGCAGTTGGAAGGCACACTGGTTGAGAAATAGAATGACTTACCACAAGAACTCCAAGCACTGTTTACCAGCTTTGTGACGTCATGAGTGCACGTTGCAGACCATGAACTGCCGTCCGCGGTGATGGGACACGCTATGAACTACCATGTCCTCCCATTGGTAATGTCCAGAGGACCCTCATAAATCAAGGCGACTTCCGTATAATCATCGTTTTTGAATGAAAGTAACACTTTTTTATTTCTCATTGTGTATTTCTTTCAATTACCATTTTTAGTTTACTGTAGCAGTATGTACACTAGAAGTGTCATCGAGCTACGTTATTTGGAAATGACACATCAAGCGGAAATTGCTTTCGTCCTTAAGTGTCGTACACAGGTGTACTCCCCTTGTACCAAAAGTACACTCCTGGAAATTGAAATAAGAACACCGTGAATTCAATGTCCCAGGAAGGGGAAACTTTATTGACACATTCCTGGGGTCAGATACATCACATGATCACACTGACAGAACCACACGCACATAGACACAGGCAACAGAGCATGCACAATGTTGGCACTAGTACAGTGTATATCCACCTTTCGCAGCAATGCAGGCTGCTATTCTCCCATGGAGACGATCGTAGAGATGCTGGATGTAGTCCTGTGGAACGGCTTGCCATGCCATTTCCACCTGGCGCCTCAGTTGGACCAGCGTTCGTGCTGGACGTGCAGACCGCGTGAGACGACGCTTCATCCAGTCCCAAACATGCTCAGTGGGGGACAGATCCGGAGATCTTGCTGGCCAGGGTAGTTGACTTACACCTTCTAGAGCACGTTGGCTGGCACGAGATACATGCGGACGTTCATTGTCCTGTTGGAACAGCAAGTTCCCTTGCCGGTCTAGGAATGGTAGAACGATGGGTTCGATGACGGTTTGGATGTACCGTTCACTATTCAGTGTCCCCTCGAAGATCACCAGAGGTGTACGGCCAGTGTAGGAGATCGCTCCCCACACCATGATGCCGGGTGTTGGCCCTGTGTGCCTCGGTGGTATGCAGTCCTGATTGTGGCGCTCACCTGCACGGCGCCAAACACGCATACGACCATCATTGGCACCAAGGCAGAAGCGACTCTCATCGCTGAAGACGACACGTCTCCATTCGTCCCTCCATTCACGCCTGTCACGACACCACTGGAGGCGGGCTGCACGATGTTGGGGCGTGAGCGGAAGACGGCCTAAAGGTGTGCGGGACCGTAGCCCAGCTTCATGGAGACGGTTGCGAATGGTCCTCGCCGATACCCCAGGAGCAACAGTGTCCCTAATTTGCTGGGAAGTGGCGGTGCGGTCCCCTACGGCACTGCGTAGGATCCTACGGTCTTGGCGTGCATCCGTGCGTCGCTGCGGTCCGGTCCCAGGTCGACGGGCACGTGCACCTTCCGCCGACCACTGGCGACAACATCGATGTACTGTGGAGACCTCACGCCCCACGTGTTGAGCAATTCGGCGGTATGTCCGCCCAGCCTCCCGCATGCCCACTATACGCCCTCGCTCAAAGTCCGTCAACTGCACATACGGTTCACGTCCACACTGTCGCGGCATGCTACCAGTGTTAAAGACTGCGATGGAGCTCCGTATGCCACGGCAAACTGGCTGACACTGACGGCGGCGGTGCACAAATGCTGCGCAGCTAGCGCCATTCGACGGCCAACACCGCGGTTCCTGGTGTGACCGCTGTGCCGTGTGTGTCATCATTGCTTGTACAGCCCTCTCGCAGTGTCCGGAACAAGTATGGTGGGTCTGACACACCGGTGTCAATGTGTTCTTTTTTCCATTTCCAGGAGTGTAAATGGCAATTCGAAATAAACTTGGGAATTACAGACGGTTATAGCTATTTAATGCATAGTGCTACGTCGATAGCAAGTATAGTAATTGTAGAAGATAGTTCATATTGTTTATTACGTTCTCTATATGACACAGGCACAACATCGAAGCGGTAATCGATTTCATGCTACACATTCTGTTGCGTGTGAGAAGGCACCGACGTGAGGGCGTTTGGAATCGCCTGCTTGGAGCTGTGAAACTGTGATTGGCAAAACAGCCAAAGGTCTTTCGAATGGTTCAAATGGCTCTGAGCACTATGGGGCTTAACATCTGAGGTCATCAGTCCCGTAGAACTTAGAACTACTTAAACCTAACTAACCTAAGGACAGCACACACATCCATGCCAGAGGCAGGATTTGAACCTGCGACCGTAGCAGCAGCGCGGTTCCAAACTGAAGCGCCTAGAACCGCCAGGCCACAGCGGCCGGCAAAGGTCTTTCGCCGAATGTTGCAAGAAGAAACCAATGGATGTTAGGTCAGCAGATCTACACGGCCCAAGAGGAGAACGCGGCGACTTCGTGATCTATACGATCGATACAACCGTTTACAAGACATTGATTTCAAAATACGCGAATCTCCGTATTCCTACGTGCGGGTACTCCATCTTGCTCAAAGATCTAATCCATGAAATTCGGATCAATCAGTGGCGTCATACATTTGCTGAAGCATTTCAGGTAAGTGTTTTTTTGAAACAGCTCAATGAATAAAAATGAATCGTACAATGTTTGTGCTAGCATCACAGACAATACACTAAATTTCGATGAATAACAGATTTTCAATTACGTACGAAGACATTTCCTGCACCCCATGTTGGAAGTCCGTGCGGGTTAAGCTTATCACTTACGTGTAACGTTGCCACATTGCTAAAAATGAGACGTGCAGCAAACGTTTTTCTTTTTACATGGCTTTCAGAGTCACCGTGACGCAATGCGTCCGTCTGATGTATTATTCCCGTTCCAGTTCCTTCCGATTAACTGCGCTTGAGAGAAGCTTGAACATTTGAATTTTCTTTTATATTTTCTTAAATTGTGTATTATAATTATTGTGTCTGAATCGATATATCCACCTTTAATTGTCCCGGATGAATTCAGCCGTAAAAAATAAATGAATAGTAACCGAAAGTTTGACCTTACAACTTAATTGTAGATTTGCGTAACAAAGAGGCCAGCAGATTGTTGCAGGCAGAGATGACTACTCATAACACAACTTAGCGCGACGGTGTGGTAAAAGTGTTAAAAGCTGTGAAGATAATTACGTCATTTTGTCGTCACTAATATGGAGCTTAATGGTGACTACAACGCAATCATCTCAACACAATTCGAAACACCGCTTTGATAATTGAGGCTGCGGACTCGGCAAGAGGTAAACCGGCCACACATTCGGGACGGTCCATTCGACGCGACAAACAAAAGGCTTCCGGGGGTGTTTGCGCAAGCGCAGTGCGACGAATTAGACTTAATGGCGGACGTGAGGCTGCTGGTTACGTAGGCGGGCATGGCTGGCTGTGCTTGGTGGGGCCGGATTGGTCATGTGGGTTGTCGGCTCGCGCGTGGCTGAATCCACGAGCTCGACAGACAACACCGACGCTTGCTTGTCTCGTGCTAACAAATTCTATACCGGTCAGTCTGAGGCAAATGTTGCTGCCTGTGGACTATAGTTGCCATATGCACTGACGCGGCAAAGAAACTAGTACAGGCATGCGTATGCAAATACAGAGATATGTAAGCAGGCAGAATACGGCGCTGCGACCGGCAACGCCTATGTAAGACAAGTGTTTGGCGCAGTTGTAAGATCGGTTACTGCTGCTACAACTGCAGGTTATCAGGATTCAAGAAAGTCTGAACGTGGTGTTACAGCCGGTGCACGAGCGATGGGACACAGCATCTCCGAGGTAGCGATGATGTGGGGATCTTCCCGTACGACAATTTCATGACTGTACTTCGCTGCGGCCGGAAAAAGATCCCACAAGAACGGAACCTACGACGACTGAAGACACTCGATTAATGTGACAGAAGTGCAATCCTTCCTCAAATTGTTGCAAATATCTATGCCGAGCCATCAAAAGTGTCATCTTGCCAACCATTCAACGAAACATCATCGATATGGGCTTTCGGAGCCGAAGGCCCACTCGTGTACCTTTAATGACTGCACGACGCAAAGCTTTACACCTCACCTGGGGCCGTCAACACCGACACTGGGTTCTTGATGACTAGAAACATGTTGCCTGGTCTGACGAGTCTCATTTCAGACTGTATCGAGTGGATGGACGTGAACGGGTATGATCTCATGAATCTACGAACCATGAATGTGAGCAGGGGACTATTCAGTTTGGTGGAGGCTCTGTAAGGAGTGGGGCGAGTGTAGCTGGAGTGATATGGGATCCCAGATACGTCTAGAGACAACTCTGTCAGGTGACACGTACATAAGCATCCTGTCTGATCACCTGCATCCATTCATTTGTGAATTCCGACAGACTTGGGACATTCCAGCAGGATAATACGACAACTCTGGCTCCAGGAACACTTATGAGGTTAAACACATCCACTGACCACCAGACTGCCCAGACACGAACACTATTGAGCGTATCTGGGATGCCTTGCAAAGTGCTATTCAGAAGAGATCTCCACCATTCGTACTCTTACGGTTTTGTGGGCAACCCTGCAGGATTCTTGGTGTTAATTTACTCCAGCTCTACGTTAGACATTAGTTGAGTCCCAGGCCACTTCGTGTTGCGGCGCTTCTGCGTGTTCGCAGGGGTCCTACACGATATTAGGCGAGTATACCAGTTTCTTGGCTCTGTAGTATACGTTTAAGTATCGGGAACTCTTTTCTGAAGGTTTTTGTCAGGAGAGAAACACTGTAAGGAAATGAAACATGGACTATAAATAGTTTAGACAAGAAGAGAGTAGAAGCTTTTGAAATGAGGGGCTACAAAAGAATGCTAAAGATTAATATGGTAGATCACGAAACTAATAAGGAGATGCTGAATAGAAATGGAATGACAAGAAACTTGTGGCACAACTTGACTAAAAGAAAGCATCGGTAGATGTATGACACATTCTGTGGGATCATGAGACCATGAATTTAGTACTAGGGGGAACTTGGTGCGTAAAACGTGCAGAGGGAGACCAAGATATGAATACAGTGAACAGATTCAGAAGGAAGTAGCTTTCAGTAGTTTTTTGCAGACGAAGAAGCTTGCACAGGATAGAGTAGCATGGAGAGTTGCATCAAACCAGTCTCAGGACTGAAGACCACAACAACATTGCTTAAAATTATCTTCTAGCATTACTACATGTTCAAACATTAGCCTAGTGCTGATAATGAAATAATGACGATACACTAAATATGTTATTGCATGATCTGATAGACTTTTTTCTTCCTATGCTAGTGCCTTTGTCCTGTATCGGCGCAGGGGCCGCATGGTTAATAACGAATGTGGTACGGTCAGTTTAAGGGGTAGCCGGACGCCCTTCCCGTCGCTTCCCCGTTTCCACCTGGGTTGGAATTCATTTAACCCAACTGTCCGCTTTTAGTACTTTCATGTGAAAGTGAGTGAAAATTTTCTAACAAGGGAACCTCCCCATCGCCCCCCTCTTAGATTTAGTTATAAGTTCGCACAGTGGATAGGCCTCAACACTGATCAATCGAGAAAACAGGAAGAAGTTGTGTGGAACTATGAAAAAAATAAGCAAGATATACAAACTGAGTAGTCCATGCGCAAGATAGGCAACAGCAAGGATTGTGTAGGTTCAAGAGCGCTGTGGCCCCGTGGTTAGCGTGAGCAGCAGCGGAACCAGAGGTCCTTGGTTCAAGTTTTCCCTCGGGTAAAAAGTTTACTTTCTTTATTTTCGCAAAGTTATGATCCGTCCGTTCGTTCGTTGACGTCTCTGTTCACTGTAATAAGTTTAGTGTCTGTGTTTTGCGACCGCACCGCGAAACCGTGCGATTAATAGACGAAAGGACGTGCTTCTCCAATGGGAACCGAAAACGTTTGATCGCAAGGTCATATGTCAACCGAATCCTCCACAGGAAAACACGTCTGATATTTTCTATACGACACTGGTGACGGCATGTGCGTCACATGACAGGAATATGTTGTCGACCCACCTAACTTGTACACTTTGCGATTTAGGTTTTCTTGTGGATGTGATAATCACTCCCAAAAAAAGTGATGACTGACAGATAATAATTGTCTGAAAGTAAAAAATTAAACTTTTCACTCGAGGGAATACTTGAACCAAGGACTTCGAATTCCGCAGCTGCCCACGCTAACCAGGGGACCACGGCGCTCCTGAGATCATATCACCATTGATGTTGCATATCTTGCGCATGGACTACTCAGTTTGTATATTTTGCTTATTTTTTCATAGTTCCACACAACTTCTTCCTGTTTTCTCGATTGATCTGTGTTCAGTTTTTCAAGGCCTATCCAGTGTGCCAACTTATAACTAAATCTGAGGGGGGTGCGATGGGGACGTTCCCTTGTAAGTGTAAGCGACTCGTATTGTTGAGACGAGCTGGGGTCCCAGACCGGTGCATACCTGGTGGGATTTGGAAAACCACCTGAAAACCACATCCAGGCTGGTCGGCAACCCGCTCTTTAACAAGCACGGCTATCCGGGCGAGTCATAATTTGATAGGTACACTTTGTTGCCTCTCTATCCGCCAGAATAATGTAACGGAACTAATTCTGCCCGGCTTTTATTCTCCGTTAAAACAGATTAATTTGGAATATAAGGCTACGAAACTGAATATCAAACTGCTGCTGAGTGATGAGAGAAAGCCAACAAGTGGGAATTCATACTTCCAGTAATAAGTTTGACAAAAATATATTTCGTGAGCCAACCAACTTCGCTTTCCAGGGAATGCAGTACCCGATAAACTGAGCTCAATGGAGGGCAACCACGAAACAATGGCTCAAAGTGAACGAAATCCACAACTCGCCTTTGTCTCACATAATTGTTTTTCCAGTAAATGCTATTAATAGGTGTGGATACACTACACATGACCGGCACCTGAATAGGATGGGAAAAAATAAATTAGTTTCTCTATTAGCAGAAACTGTAAGGGGGTCCAAAATCACACAAGGTGTGATCTCTGTGGTTAATGGGTCAAGGCAGACAGGTTTTTTTAGTTTAAAGCCAAAGTCCAGACAGTTGACAAGATAAATAGAATAAAAGAAAATTCATGTACAGTAAATAGGGGTAAAGCTAAGGGCAGTATCAACTTACTTAATCGAAATATCAGGGTAACAAAAAAATAAAGTAGATGAGCTATTATTGTGTTTAGATGATCTCAAAAATAAGAATGATATTGATATACTCTGTCTGTCTGAACACCATGTAACTGTGGGCATGGATAGCGTCAGTATATGTGGGTATAATTTAGCATCTTACATTTGTAGATCTAGGGTGGCTAAAGGAGGAGTTGCCATTTTCATAAAACAAGGGTGTATATATACAAAACTGTAGAAGTAAGCAAATTTTGTGTTGATCAGCACTTTGCGGTTTGTGCATGTGAACTGCAGCTAGATAATGTAGTACTGATATTAGCAACAGACCCCAATTAGGAGTCTGGGAGCTGTTCATAAAAAAGTTGGCTACCTATTATGCTGTCTGTCGGACAAAAAGAAGAAGTTATTAAATCTGTGGTGATTTCAATGTAAATTTCCTAAGCAATTGTGATAGTAAAAGTGAACTAAAAGTGTTATTAACAACACATAGCACATCAGTGATCAATTTCCCTACGCGTATAGCTCAAGACAGTAGCTCAGTAATAGATAATGTATTTGTACAGAAACAGGATGTAAAACAAACACATGCTTTCCCTGTGGTAAATGGATTGTCACACCATGATTCACAACTGATTAACTTACAAAACCTAATGGAGTGTACGTTACAGAAACCGTTCAGTAAATGTGTGAGGTCGTTCAACCTGGTATCTACAGAGCACTTCAGAGAAAGCTTAAGAAATGTTAATTGGGGAGATTTACATAATAAGCCAAAAGCTAATGATAAATACAACATATTTCTTGATAAATTTATATTTCTTTATGAACATTGTTTCCCAAAGAAAATCAGTAAATGTAACACCACAAACTTTTCAAAGTGTGGCTTAGTACAAGTGTTAAAGTGTCTTCAGAAAGAAAGAGAAAACTATGTAGACAGCGAGAACTAGTACATATCCAGAAGTAGTTTTACACTATAAAAATTATTGTAACATACTGAGAAAAGTTGTAAGTAAATTAAGAAGTAGGTATGATAGAGAAGAAATTAACAACTCCCACAATAAAATAAATCAGTATGGAATGTTGTTAGAAGGGAGACGGGAAAAGTAACGACTGTGGTAGGTCGGTAGTATTACTATTATAGAGAACGAGACCATCCTAACCAACAGTACACAAGTAGCTAATGTATTTAACAGCCATTTCTTAAGTGTAGGAGAAAAAATTGGTGAGACAGTTCAAAAGAAAAAGCCAAACAGTATATGGAAGAGTATGTTTTGAAAAAATTTAGTCAGATTAAGTTTCACCTAACAACCTCTTGTGAAACAAGTAAAATTATTAAAGCATGGAAAAATAAATGTTCTGTTGGAGTAGATGACATCTCTAATAAGATGTTAAAACAATGTGGAGTAATTACAGCTGATGTTCTGAGTCACATATGTAAAGCATCACTAACTCAAAGCATTTTCCCAGACAGGTTAAAATATGCATTGTCAGGTCTCTCTACAAAAAGGGGGACACCACAGATGCCAATAATTATCAGCCAGTTTCGTTACTTACAGCATTTTCAAAAATCTTCCAGAAAGTAATGTACTCAAGAGTGGTTAACCATCTCAACAATAATGGGATACTTAGAAAATCACAGTTCGGATTTCAAAAATGTTGTTCCATGGAGACAGCAATATACAGTTTTACTGTCCACATAATAGTCTGTAAATAGTAAACCGTCACCAATAAGAACTTTCTGTGACTTGTCCAAAGCATTTGATTGTGTGAACCATGACATTATGTTACAGAAATTACAATTCAATGATATAAATGGAATAGCATATGAGTGGTTTCAGGCATATCTACAGAACAATAAGCAAAAAGTTTCCTTATACGGTCAAGTGATTTAAATAACTTTGTCACTTCATCTAACTGGGGTGAAATTACATTAGGTGTTGCAGAGGGTTCAATCATGGGCGCCCTTCTGTTCTTGATATATGTGAACGACTTCCTTTCCTATCTGAAACAGGAAGCTGAACTGACGCTGTTTGCTGTTGATACAAGCATCATATTAATCCAGTAAAATAAACTACAATTGAAAATGATACAAATAAGGCCTTTGGAAAAGTCATTTATTGGTTTTCTGCATATGGGCTTGCTCTAAACTTTGAAAAAGGCCACAGTACATCTGATTTTTTGCTGCAAAAAGTACAGATATTCAATAAATATAACACATCAACAGAATTTAATATACTGGTTAGAGCATACTACGTTTTCGGGTGTACATATAGATGAGAATCTTAATTGGGAAATTCATATTTTGGACCTTCTAAAGCGACTAGGTTCAGCAACTTTTGTAATTATAATAATTGCCAATTTTGAGGATATAGAAATTCTTAAACTAACAAATTTTGCATACTTTCACTCTCTGATGTCATACAGAATAACATTTTGGGGTAACTCAACATTTAGTCAAAAAGTATTCACTGTTCAAAAAAAAGTGGTTAGCATAATGTGTGGGGTTCATAGTCGCAAATATGTTGCTATTAAAATTTTCGGCTGATTACCAGACGAAATAAAATGTCTGACAGACAGCCGTAACAACTTCAAAAATAAATTGAAGTCATATCTCCTTGATAACTCCTTCTATACCATAGATCAATTCTTGAACAGGAATAAATAAATCTATAAATACAGTATATGCATTTTGTGCCATTTAAGGGAATGGGTAAATAATAGAAATATTAATCTGTAACAGTGTATTGTAATATACATATATTAAAAAATCTTGTATTACATGTTCATTTCTTGTGCACTTGACACGTTCCACATCATAAGGCTACCGTACCGTGCGACTGATCAATGGAAGACGCAACCAACCAACTAACTAACTAACAAACACGAAACACTGAACATTGTAATAGTCAGTCATCGCATTGTATCCAAGTGGACTGATGTGTGTTAACCGGGTGTCCCAGGAGGAAGGGGAAATATTTAGAGTTATGACAGGAGCGATGATGTGAAGCAAAGAACTTCACATGGACTGTTCCGAATGTTTTCCGAGATAGAACATGAATCTACATGCTACGTAACACGTCGGTAAGTCCAGTAATTTTAGAAAAGCGTCTGATAGGACGGAATTACTTGTATTTTTTGGAAAATTCTTTTGTTCAACCCCTAGAGGGCACTCCTTTGGCAACGCGGGCTGTAAAGTACTTCCACGATGACAAAGCCCTTCCACGTTTTTCCATACGTGTGAGTGAACATCTCAACCGCAATAACCCTAATGCCTGGATTGGTCGTGTTGTACGGTTAACTGGGCCTCAGGATGCCAGATTTTACGCCATTAGAGTTTTGTTTACGGTGTTGGATGAAACGTGAAGTGTACAAACGAAAGGTGAATATGCAAGATGAACTGCTTGATCGCATCATGGACGTTCTTGCCCTCTTTACGGAACGTGTAGAGGCACTCAGACAAGCAAGGGTGCACAAATTCAATGTAATTGTGAACTGAACATGTATAATTATGTACACGTACAAGACATGCATTCAGTCTGAGAAACGATTCGGAATAGGGAATAAGCCCACATGAAGTTTTTTTCTTCAAATGATCGTTACTCTCATATCCCTGAATATTGGTCATTCTCCTGCGACACCCCGTAGATGCTCCAGGCTACTGGCGGTTAACATTAGTAATTTTTGAGATTATTAGGAAGTTTAATACCACAAGTTACAGTGTCTGTAACGTTGTTAAGAAAATATATCCCATATTGTTTTCAATAGTGTGCCTTTGCCTTTACAAAGTTAGTTTCCGTGAAAGTGAACTTATTTATGTTCAGTCTGTTTGGATGGTGTGCAATTTTTAATTCGCTGCCTGATGCTGAGCAGATATTTACTGTTTGTTTCAACGTTTAGTATTCCTTAGTTCTGCTGGCAGCGCTCGGAATGGCTGAATACTATTGAATACAGCAAGGTGTGAATTCTAGGTCCTAACTGTAATTTTTTTACTGGTAATTAAAAATTTTCCAAGCGAATTATCCTAGACTCCTTATAGCGGAGGTTCAATCTACACAGATTGCAATAACTTACATTTTTTCTAAACTTTAGAGCTCGAGTTTTGAGAACATTGTGTAACATTTAATGACATTAAAGCATCACTCCATTTTTAAGAAAGGAAGTCACCAGAATAGGCAGAAAACTACCGAGATCCAGATGTGGTGACAATCACTAAAACATTAATTACAGTGCGATATTGCAGTGCCTCTGTTTCTGTGGTGACTACAGCCATTAGGAAATACAGGAAATGTATTGGCAACCTCTAACTGTAGAATGAAATTACGACATTGAAAACTTATCCCGAACCGGGACTCGATCCTAAGCTAACAACTAGTTTGGGAGGCTAGGGGTGGAGGGTTGGGGTGGAATGGTGCCGGAGGTAAAAAAGGAAGCGGCCATTTTACGAGGCCTGACCACAATATCTCAGTCGCCAAACAGGAAGAAATGGAAGCGTTTAATGGCCTGTGGAGGATATTCATTTATTTATGAAGAAAAAATGAATTCGCCTTGTACAAGACGAGTCTCTGTCACCAGAATTTTGAAAGAAGAAGGGATACGTACGAGGTACGTGGGAAAAAAAAGGAAACAAACACAGTGTAACACTTCTGGAACCCGCAAGTGCGGCGTCGGTATTCCACGAACACCACAGCCCCACCTTCATGGCACGTTTTCTCCTAATGCCTTGTAGGTACCGCTGTCTGATCAGTCATCAACGTGTGGATATAGCAAATTCATCTGCCACGAATCAGATGTGTGTAACTAGGAAAATAAAAAAAATCGTCATATGCATGTACGAATGTTTTTGCTTCCTTTTAAGCCCCCAGAATGACCCAGGTAGTAGTTAACACCCTGTATGGGCGGGTATGGGGTTTATGTGCGCGAGGTTTCTGCTATGTCCATATGAGCGCGTAAACGAGAGGAAGAGAGAGCGAGAACTACGCCTGTGATTCGCGTAACCAGCTACTGTGCACCGTTTAGGTAGATGCACTGAGCTTAAGCAACGGTTGCTACGGGAGTCGATAGCAACGAGCCATGCACCCGGAGAGAGCTGCAATTAAACAGCCATTTTATGGGCCGTCCTTTTATGGCGGGGCAGCAAGCCGACAGTGGCTGCGGTGCCCAGGTGCAGAAATGTGGGACAAATAATCTGAACTTAATTATTTGAGCGAAGATTACGCAAAACGGCGAAACCAGCAGTTATTCATACTTTCCAGCCGCTTAAGCGAACGGCCCCGAGAGCCGATAACGACCATTAACAGGGAATCACTCAGGCCGGAGCCCATTTACGCGACATCGGATTAGCTTAAGTGGCCAGAATTATGCCGCCATCGGTTTGTCTCCAGCCTGTAAGAACACCCACGTATCCCGCTCCGTGTGGGATGCTTGTGGCGGCACGCACCTCACATGTCCACTATAAGAGCTGCCTGTCTGTTCACGTTCTTATATAGAGAGTCTCGCTTCCGAGTAATCGGTCTGCTGGTATTTCTAATTTCGTGGCGACTTCAATAACATATGCACGTCTTGCAGAGCGCATTGAGGGTCATGGGCAACATGTAAACGAGCATTATCCTGGTGGAACAACACATCACCTTCCTATTGCAAGAACGGTAAAATGGTTCAATGGCTCTGAGCACTATGGGACTTGACATCTGAGGTCATCAGTCCCCTAGAACTTAGATCTACTTAAACCTAACTAACCTAAGGACATCACACACATCCACGCCCGAGACAGGATTCGAACCTGCGACCGTAGCAGTCGCGCGGTTCCGGATTGAAGGGCCTAGAACCGCTCGGCCACAGCGGCCGGCTGGCTACCAGTCCGTGGGGGTCCCGTTTATATAGAGCAGAGCATAGAGGGCACCACCATACCTCCCGTGGGGCCGGCTGTAATTCTATCTCTGATTAAAGTCATTATTCTCGATTGAAGGTAATCCATTGTCATATCGTTGGTGCAAAGTCGACTGCCATATCTTATCTAACTTTAAGCCTTCCTCTTTTCTATCAAAATTATTATGTTTCTGAATCTCTAACTTCTCTATGCACGTACCACGACTCGAGGGTCTACATAGGAAGAAAGCTCAACCACTTTGTACGCTCACGTTTTTGATACGTTGTCGTGACTCAGGACAATTCCGAAGTTTTTGAAGGTGGAAAGACTGTTTCCCTCGGGCAAGCTAAACGTATCTACTCACTCATGGAAGTGGTGATGCTACTGGAGCGGATTCATCAAACACGTCGAGGAATGGCGGAAATTAGCAGTAAACTATTAAATCTCCATTTATTTAATAGCAATGCAATGCAGTTTTATTATTGGAATGAGGTGGACAGGCTAACATTTAGATCTATGGAACTGAGTGCAAAAGTGTCTTCTAATAAGCAGAAGAAGAAGTTCGAGAATCAATTACTCCATCAAAGAGTCTCACGAAGGATATTGTAGCTAATATAGAGGCGGGTATTCGTCAGTAATCACCACATAATGCTGATGAAATCAGGAAACTACGTAAAGCTTAGCCACCCAGCAGTAATTTGTCTCAAGGAGAAAGGAAGGCGTTACGGGAGATTAACGCGAATAGGAATATCATTGCACTTACTGCTAAAAGGGTAATGCTACTGTTATGATGAAGAGTCAGAACTACCATCGGAAGATCAGTGAGCTTTTGGATTCTGAGACTTATAAAAAGCTTCAAAAGGATCCTACAATGAAAGTGTTAGGAGCTATCAATCGATTAATAAAAAAATCTCCCATTCCTACACAGGATAAAAAATATATATGCAAAACGGAAGCTTACCCTCCTAGTTTATATGGGCTACCGAAGATTCATAAGCCTTATGTCCCATTGAGACCGATAGTGAGTGCTATTGGATAGCCATACTCAGGAGTTGGCTAGACATCTCGCTTCCGTGTTACAACCGCATATTGGTAAAACTGATCATCACCTTAAAAATTCTATGCACTTTATCGAAAAACTGAAGGAGATTACTGTCAGGCCAGGTAATATCGTTGTCAGTTTTGATGTGGCATCCCTGTTTACCATGGTTCTTGTTGACGAAGCTCTTTCATACACAGCTGATATGTTTCCCACTGATATAGTGGCTCTATTTCGACATTGCCTGTCCACGACTTATTTCCAATATGATAATGACTTTTATGAACAAACCGAAGGAGTGGCCATGGGCACGCTCTGAGTCCAGCAGTTGCTCATCTATTCATGGAATATATACGGCATAGGTACACATATCTCGAAATAAAAACAAAGTGAAGTTTGATTTGTTTTCTGCAAGTTCTTTAGACTGTTATCCTTAAAGCAGACTTTTAAAAATATGCTACTCTCATAAATTATAGTTCCAAAAATATTTACTAATGATTATCAAAAATTTCAATAATTAACTCACTGTTTTCTTTAAAGAAGACTTTAGTTTCCAAATTTAAGTCATAAGAATAATCTACTCATAAGGATAGTCTACATAAGAATAGTCTACTATGATTTTTAAGACATAAGAATAGTGTAGACTCTTTAGTTGGGTGTAAGACAATATACAAACTTCAAGACCTCTATCTTAAATAATGTTTAAGCAAAGTGTATCATAATATTAAAAAAGTATACCTTCGGGAAATTCAGGTTAAAACTAGTTTTTCTATCTAATCTGCATAACACTACCGCATCCCAGGTCGATAGTCATCTTGTTTCTGGGGCTGTTCTTCCTGGTTTTTCTTTCTCAGAGTCTTCTTCTTATTCTTGCTTTTTTGATGGCCTCCACTACTGCTTTCTCTGCTTCGAAGAGACTCCAGTGGCCAGGGTCAAAGAAATTCACATATTTAGTCCACCATCAATTCCACAACCTTAAACTGTGAGACTGCACCATCACCGAAACACAGGAGAGCATTCGGGACAGATATGTTCCAAATTTTTTTCCAGATTTTTTGGTATCCGTTCCCATATACAGAGGCAAAACAATAACTAAACTGTCGATATAAACAAAAGCGAAGCAGCCATGGCGCTTTCATAGATTACCCAACATTAGCGAACGAGAAGTCATAAACAAGAAACAAGGGAGAAAAAAATTCTGCTTTAAGAGAGCTGTTTGCGTGACATGGAGGCGTCGTCATGTGTGCAGCCACTTTTAAATTCCTCTAATTTTAGGAGTTTCCTTGGTACATTTTCCTCGAAGTAAAATTTTCGTTTTCCAGAAAATCACAGACAACTGTTAACATAAAAATTAAAGAATCGATTTCTTGATGGTTATTCATATACTAGTCTCCTTAAGGCGAATTTTCATGTGTCGCAAAGAGCTGATGTCAATGCATAATCGCCGAATTTGAATCCATTTCGCAATGTTTACCACAGACAGTGTCTGTTCCTTCAAACATGCATGCATGGCCGAAGGACATTGTCTTGTTAGGATACAGACAGTACATAAAGGCAGACACTGAAACTATCAATAATGCATTCAGATTTAGGTTCTCCACAATTTCTATAAACAGCTGAAGGGAAATGCCAGGATGGTTCCTTTGATAGGGCAAGATCCATTTCTTACCCCATCCTCGAACTTCTGCTCCGTCAGTAATGACCTTGATGTCCTGTGTCACTCTTAGTGTGGTGGCGTTTTGTCGGAAAAGCACAGTTATTCGTTTTGAGTTGTAAATTATTGTTTTTCACTTCGTTTGTTGGCACCAATTATTAACGTCTATAACAAGAACTGAAGGCGCTAGTTGTGTTAATCATGTTAGACAATTTGGCACATTCCATTATTTTTCAGGCAGTACCCCCCTCTTTCTTGAACGCTCATTACTCTGTTCCAAATGTTTATTTTATCAGTGTTTCTGAGCACATCACCAGAAGTCGATACCTTCAATGCTACCATCGCCCGAATCCCACTGGGTTGTGGTGCGTCCACCTGCGTCGCACTCCGTAAACACGTAAACACGTGAACAGCCCGCAGGGGTTGGCACCAAGAGAGCACATGATTCTGAGAGCAGCGTAATAATCTTCTTCGAACGCTTTTTTTCTTTACGGCATTCTTATAGTCAAGCAGCCGTATCAAAGGCCGCACATAAGTTCAATGGCAAAGTGTAGATATTCATTTACACGGAAATAGTTGTAATCAACTGTGCATTAATAAACGTGCCAGGTGACATGAAGGGCTTATTTCAATAGTGGTACAAGTCCATTTTTGTCCATATTGAGACAGAGAGTACCAAAGTTAAATGAGTGCTGAAAAATGTGCAGTTGAGATACCAGAAATAATCAAGCACATGGCTTCTTGCTAGAGATGAACCTTTCTTTCTGTTTGTTTGGCTCATTAATTTCAGAATCGTTATAGACAGAAAAGGAGGTAATGGACTTGTACCACTATTAAAATAAGCCCTTCACATCTGATGCCTCCGAGTATATGGTTCACCTACCATCTAGAATGAAGGCGGCTCAACAACTATTTAACTCAGCTGTTACGCATCCCAATCAGAGGCCGCGGAATTGCGCCCCCAGCGCAACAAGTGCGCGCCACACCACACACGGTGCTGTGGGCTATAGGGCGGTCTAGTTCTGAGTCAGGAGGAGAGCGCGCTCAAAAAATAAAAGGTCTGCTGCAGCCACACACGGCAGCGCAGGCGGCCAACCACCGCACCGCACAGCTCTGCGTGCCATTTCCCGCGCTGCGCCGCTCTCTCCCGGCACTGGGACATAAATCTGCGCTCTGCTCGCTTCCTTCAGGGCCAGTGGCACTGGCCCGCCTTATTCTCATGAGCAAAGGACATCAGATGTCCAAAACCACTTTGTAACTTCCCAGGAGAGAAGCTAATTTGCACTAGAAAACAGATCAAGAACGAATTAGCCAAAAGATGCCCACAAGGCTCCGTTTTCGGCCCCACCTTTTGGGATGTTGTCCTCGAGTCGCTACTGGAAGAATTAAAAATTCTATGAGAAGCGAGGCGCCGTACTCTGTACGCAGACGACCTACTACTGGTGTCAGCAGCGGGTTCAAGACGCAAACTAGAAGACTATTGCAAACATGTTCTACTATCGCTGCAAGAATGCTGCTCGTACGTAACAGTTTTCCTACTGTTTAAAGGAGAGCTATGAGGTAGTAGAACATCCACCACCTCCACAAAACAGCATTTTACACACTGAGCAACCTAGCGAATGGAGGGCAGAATAGACTTCGATTCCAGTTGCAAGTTATCGGAATATATCACAAGGCCCTTCTGGTAACAATTGCAGGCTGCAAAGCTAGTGTCTGAGTTAACAGGTCTGTCTCCAAGATTCCACTTTCCGTGTTCGGGGGACGTATATACTTGCAATCCAGGGCGCGACTACAGCAAAATAGAATAAGAAACAGACTGGAAAAGACCTTCGGTTTTCTTTTATAACGAAACACGGAGAATGTAGTGACAGTGTTAGTAGTTACTTTCCTTCTCTCTTAATTTACTTACTCATGTAATTTATAATAATATTTTTCTTAGACTGTTAACTTATATTTTACAATGTTGCAAAAACTGACATGTTGAAGCCAGACAAACTCTCCGGACCCGGGAGGATAGTAGCTTCCTAAGAACCAGAAGATAACACGTCTGGTTAATACACGCACTTAGCAACAAGAAAGCCGCGGCCCAAATATGGGGAGACGAAGAAACAGAGTTCGTGCAGATGTACTCCCGAAATTTAATGGATTGGTCCGTCACACAATGAACTGCTAGTGTCGCCGGTGCCTGATAGCGCGGCTATTCACTAGGGTGGTCACACCTTACGTGGAGTATAACTGATAATAATTGTTCGTCGACATAGAAATCCACATGCTGGAAAACTATTGCGAAATGCATAGCAGAGGGCACTTCCCACTGTACCGTGTACTGTGGTTATTTCCCGCCCCATCCGACTCTGGAGTATAGTAAGAATGTCTGTGTAATCATTCCTGAAGTCTTCACTTAATATTACTTCTAGAAACTTTTTAAGTGAACGTCTGCCTTCGGACATCTGAGAACTCCAGTTTTTTAGCATATCTGTGATTTCGTCCTATGACTCAAAGAAGTCTGTGAACATTGTTGTCAATCTTCTATACGTTCAGCATTCCCTGTAAGTGTTTTTTGGCACTGGTCCGATATGGTTTTTTGTTGTTGTTTTAGGGCTTTATGTAGCTTCTGGCTCTCTCCTTGTAGTTGAAGGTGAGTCAATACATTTCATGAGATCTGTCACCGAACGCAATGTGATCCAAAGTATACGGACACCGGGCTGAAAGTGACTTACAAGTTCGTGGCGCCCTCCATCGATAATGCTTTAATTGAATACAGTTTCGGCCCACCCTTAGCCTTGATGAAAGCTTCCACCCTCGCAGGCATACGTTCAATCAGATGCTGGAAGCTTTCTTGGGGAATGGCAGCCCATTCTTCACGGAGTGCTGCACTGACGAGAGATATCGTTGTCGGTCGGTGAGGCCTGGCACGAAGTTGGCGTTCCAAAAGATAAAACATCCCAAAGGTGTGCTATAAGATTCAGGAGAAGACTCCGTGCAGGCCAGTCCATTACAGGAATGTTACTGTCGTGTAACCACTCCGCTACAACCCGTGCTTTAAGAACAGGTGCTAGATCGTGTTGAAAGATGCAATCGCCATCCCAGAATTGTTCTTCAACAGTGGGAAGCAAGAAGGTGCTTGAAACATCATTGTAGGCCTGTGCTGTAAAAGTGCCACACGAAACAATAAGGGGTGCAAGTATCCTCAATGAGAAACACGACCACACCACAACACCGCCGTCTCCGAATTTTATTCTTTACACACGCTGGCAGATAACGTTCACCGGGCATTCGCCATACCCATACCCTGCCATCGGATCGCCACATTGTGTACCTTCATCCGTCACTCCACACACCGTTTTTCCACTGTTCAATCGTCCAATGTTTACGCCCCTTACACCAAGCGAGGCGTCGTTTGCCACTTACCGGCGTGATGTGTGGCTTATGAGTAGCCGCTCGACCATGAAATCCAAGTTTTCTCACCTCCTGCCTAACTGTCATAGCACTTGCCTTGGATCCCGACGCAGTTTATGATTCCTGTGTGATGGTCTGGATATATGTCTGCCTATTACACATTACGGCCCTCTTCAACACTCGGCGGTCTCTGTCAATCAATAAACGCGGACGGCCTGTACGCTTTTGTGCTGCACGTGTCCCTTCACGTTTCCACTTCATTATCACGTCGGAAACAGTGGCCTTAGGGATGTTTAGGAGTGTGGAAATCCTTCGTAAATACATACTTATGACACAAGTGACACGCAGTCACCTGACCACATTCGAACTCTGTGAGTTCCTCGCAGCGACCCACTCTGCTCTCTCATGGTGTCTAATGACAACTGAGGTCGCCGATGTGGAGTACCTGGCAGAAGGATGCTGCACAATCCATCTAATATGAAAAACGTATGTTTTTGGGGATGTCCGGATACTTTTGATTACATAGTGTACTTACCTTTTCCTTTGAATCCTTTCGCCCCAGCTGCTTCTCTTAAAGTAGAGGTCTTGCTAATCAGTACCCCTGAAATCCTGTGTGTAGCCGAGGAAATGCTTGACTACTTCACGTTCTGCAGCTGCTGTTGGAGCGAAACACGATAACTTCTACTCAAATCACGAAAAAACACGTCCACTACCTTCCTTTTACAAACATATATTTTCTTGAGTGGGTGTACAGATCATTAGTGCGACTCGTGAATGTGAGTAGATGGTGGTGGTGGTGGTTAGTGTTTAACGTCCCGTCGACAACGAGGTCATTAGAGACGGAGCGCAAGCTCGGGTTAGGGAAGGATTGGGAAGGAAATCGGCCGTGTCCTTTCAAAGAACCATCCCGGCATTTGCCTGAAACGATTTAGGGAAATCACGAAAAACCTAAATCAGGATTGCCGGAGACGGGATTGAACCGTCGTCCTCCCTAATGTGAGTCCAGTGTGCTAACCACTGCGCCACCTCGCTCGGTATTTGAGTACACTTCAACTTTTATACAACATACGCCTCGAAGGCATAACATGACAAACCAGATTACAATATATTTTATTTGTTACAAAACAATCTTGTCTTTTGTTTTCATTCTTGGAGAGTGTTGTTGCCTCTTCACCGTCAAGCCACAGCCAAGCCGCTATGCCAAAACATTGAAGGCCCCGCCCACAGCTGGCGAAGCAGTTTGTCTCCAGCTCTTGCCGTTTTCTCCGATTCCACAGCTCCTATTTAATGTCTTAACATACGAAAACAAATATCCGCTCACAGCAGGTGGTCCTTGAACTACTCCCCACTTAATGTTATTCTGTCACAATCACCTTTCCTCATACTTTACAAGGAGCGTGGAACGCCGTTTGCCTAAGCGCAAACGCTGTCTCCACTTAGGCGTACACCATAATTACTCTATCACGAAAACATTTGAGATGCACTTTCGTCTGGTATGAGACGTTCTCGGGGGGAAGGGGGGGGGGGGGGGGGAAGGTCCACTGGGGGCCGAATCGCACAATACGATGTGGGGCGGTCGTGGAGTGGGTGCAGTTCTGTGGCCTTAAAAAAATGGCTCGGAGCGCTATGGAACTTCTGAGGTCTTCAGTCCCCTAGAACTAAGAACTACTTAAACCTAACTAACCTAAGGACATCACACACATCAATGCCCGAGGCAGGATTAGAACCTGCGACCGTAGCGGTCGTGCGGTTCCAGAGTGTAGCGCCTAGAACCGCTCGGCAACTCCGGCAGGCTGCTGTGGGGTTGTGGGCCACTGTGCGCTACGGCGGGTCGAAGCCTTTCCGTCGTTTCTAGGTCCCTAGTTCAATACACAATACACACACAATACACGATATTACATTTTTGCGTAAACTGAAACTAACAGTTTTATATGTCTCAATATTTATATCAGTTTTCTAATCTTTGCACCACTTGCGAATATTTCAAAATCTGTCTCAATATTTGTGGTGCGGCTTATTTCAAATAGTCCGGAAAACTGGGTCGAGTTGGCGATATTAGCCGTTAATCATTATTAAGTAATGCATTCTTTTGGGATACTTAAATTTTATTTGCGTGTATTAACAGGACGAACTTACATACAATTTTATCTTGTGATTGATTTATTTTAATTTAGTCACACGTATTTCGCCCATTTTACAAACTGATCTTGCTTCTTGCTTCAACACTGTGTGTGGCAGGTAAAGTTGACAATACAGATAACTGTCGAATAAAAGACAGTACATAATGAATGTAATATTACTACACAGGATGTTTCACAATCCCTGTTATAGGCTTCTAGGGGTTGTAGAATGAAGTTTATTTATAAACTTTTGATAAAGAACGAACATCAGAACATGTAAAACATTTTCCTGGATCAGATCACTTTCACATCTCCCGCTTCGCGGTACAAACGCACAGGAGACAATGAGCTTTCTCCTGTTTGTTTCACAGGAGATATGGTGACCTTACTGTCAGCTGCACAAGGTGTGTCTGCGACACATGGTTTAACGCACAAGGTCCACAATCCCTAGGCCGCGGCCAAGGAGCACCACAGACAACCCTCCTGCAATGGTGAGCAAAACTTAAGGACGAAATTAATTTTCGCGTGACGCGTCACTGCCAACTCACAGAGCTCGAAGAAACTTGGACCACACACAGAAAGAACTGCTGCAGTATAGTACATAAGGTAACGGAAAGAAATACAGTATCTACATCTACATGGTTACTCTGCAATTAACACTTAAGTGCCTGGCAGAGGGTTCATCGAACCGTTTTGATACTACTTGTCTACCATTCCACTCTCGAATGGAGCGTGGGAAAAAGGAACACCTAAATCTTTCCGTTCGAGCTCTGATTTCTCTTATTTTATTATTATGACCATTTCTCCCTACGTATGTGGGTGTCAACAAAATATTTTGCCATTCGGAAGAGAAAGTTGGTGATTGAAATTTCGTGAATAGATCTCGGCGCAGAGAAAACCGCCTTTGTTACAGTAGTTGCCACCCCCACTCGCGTAACGTACTAGTAACACTCTCACCCCTATTGCGCGATAGCATGAAACGAGCTGCCCTTCTTTGCACTTTTTCGATGTCCTCCGTCAATCCTACCTGGTAAGGATCCCACACCGCGCAGCAATATTCCAGGAGAAGACGGACAAGTACAATGTAAGCTGTCTCTTTACTGGGTTTGTGGCATCTTCTAAGTGTTCTGCCAACAAAGCGCAGTCTTTGTTTCGCCTTCCCAACAATATTATCTATGTGGTCTTTCCAATTTAAGTTACTCGTAATTGTAATTCCTAGGTATTTAGTCCAATCGACAGCCCTTAGATTTGTGCGATTTATCGTATACCAAACATTTATCGGAATTCTTTTAGTATCCAGGTGGATGACCTCGCACTTTTCTTTATTTAGTGTCAACTCCCACTTTTCACACCATACAGAAATTCTCTCTAGATCATTTTGTAATTGTAATTGATCGTCTGATGATTTTACTAGACGATAAATTAGAGCGTCATCTGCAAACAATCTAAGGGGGCTGCTCAGATTACCACCTAGATCATTTATGTAAATCAGGAACAGCAGAGGGCCTAGGATACAACCTTGCGGAACGCCAGATATCACTTCTATTCTACTCGTTGATTTACCGTCTATCACTAGGAACTCTGACCTCTCTGAGAGCAAATCACGAATCCAGTCACACAACCGAGTAGTGTCATGGGCGAAAAACCTGGGGCTTAAATTAAATGCAAAAAAGACGCAAGTAATCTTAATAGCCCATCAGAAATTAATAAGTTCAGATTTCCGCGAACGGCTACCTCCTATTCTGCTCGAAGGTACTCCAATACCATACCAGAAAACAGTGAAGAACTTGGGTGTAACTTTGGACGAGCATCTCAACTGGGCGGAGAATACAGTTGCAGTGTGCCGAAAGACGTCTGCTTGTCTCTATGCTCTCAAAAAGTTTCGGAACATATTCCCACAGGACTTGAAACGCCAGCTCGTGCAAGCACTCGTTCTACCGATCCTCCACTATTGTGATGTGATTCAACAAGGCATGAGTAGTGAAAACAAAAGACGGCTAGAGCTAACCATGAATGCCTGTGTGCGTTATACCTGCAACATTCGCCGATATGATCATGTTAGTGCTTCATACTCCGAGCTAGGGTGGCTGCGGCCGGACAAACTGCGTGATTACCACACTCTATGTCTACTTCACCGACTCCTCATCGCGCAAGCACTCCAGTACCTAGCTTCAGAGATTAAAAACCTGTCATGCCATCATAATCGAAACACGAGGTCACTCTTATCTGGTATCCTAACTGTGCCCACTCACAAAACACAAACTTTTGCAAACTCCTTCTCAGTTGCCTCTGTCCGCCTCTGGAACAAACTGCCCCTTACCTTGAGGAAAATTCAATCTCCTGTTGCTTTTAAGAAGAAGTTGAAGCATTTCCTACTATCATCCGCATAAAATTCTCCATAAAATTAATGTGCAAGGCCAATCCTCTCATCTGTCAAATAGCAAAGCTAGCGTCTCCTATCTTGCTCCTGAGATGCCTTCCTCTTCATCTATCTCTATTAGCCACGCAGTCTCCTTTTCCTTTATATTTTGCTTACTTATGTTTCATCATGTCTCTCTATTCTTCTCCTCCCTTCACCATGAGTCTCCCTCATACTCCCTGCTGCCAGCACTCCTATCTTAAATCTTTCTCTTCAATAATGTATTTTTCGAGGTGTACCTTTCTAATTGTTTATCTCACTTTTTGTATTAGATGTAGTTTAACATGCCTACTGAAACATATGACTGTAAAATAAGTAGAATGCTTGGTTAGATGTAAGAGAGGGCCTGATGGCCCTAATCTTGCCCGGTTAAATAAATAAATAAACAAATAAAATAAATAAAAAAGATACTCCATATGCACCCAATTTCATTAATAGTCGCTTGTGAGTAACGGTATCAAAAGCCTTCTGGAAATCTAGGAATGTGGAATCGATCGACAGCACTCATTACTTCATGGGAATAAAGAGCTAGCTGCGTTGCACAGGAACGATATTTCCTGAATCTGTGTTTGTTATGTATCAATAAGTCATTTTTTCAAGGTGATTCATTATGTTCGAGTACAGTACATGCTCCAAAATCCTACTGCAAATTGAGGTCAGTGATATGGGTCTGTAATTCAATGGGTTACTCCTATCTCCTTTCTTGAATATTGGTGTGACCTGTGCTACTTTCCAGTCTTTAGGAACAGACCATTCGTGAAGTGAGCGGTTGTATATGATTGCTAAGAAAGGCGCTATTGTGTTTGCATACTCTGAAAGGAACCTGATTTTGCTACTGGATTTCTATTAAAAATTCTGTAGCAACTGAGAAGGAATGGCTACAAGTACTAACAGAAATACAGGTGAAAGAAAATTGTAAGGATGTGGACTGCAAAAATACAAGAGCCTGTTGACTAAAAGAATAGAGCAGTCCTGCAGCGGATGAAGAGCAAGGAATCTAGTAAAGAAGGCCATCACGATTCGTGGAATAGATTCATTTCAAATATTAAAAACGACTTACACGGTCGGCAGTCTTTCTCTCACAGAGCATTGGAAATACATACATAGAACAGAAAGTAACTGCGAAACTAAATGTGACTGAAGAGAAATTCTGGTCCTCGTACTACGGAAATCTTTGGTACGACTTACAATAGCGAGGGAGAGACATAGACAGATCAAGCTCACGGATTAGTCAACATCAGTCAACACCTCTCTTGAGTAGGTTATGGACGCGCTCAAAGCCTTAAAACACAGAGCAGGAATGGCCGGGACTGCTCCTCAGAACTGGAAATACGGAGCATCTTCGGGGACTTGTCCAGTTAGGTCCGATTGTAAGGTCTCGGAAAATTCTGCAAATTTCAAAGGCGTTAGCATCAAATATTTCTGAAAGATTGCAATGAGATTGCTATAAGGGCGTGTAACCTCCACAAATAATAAAATAATCTTATATTCAGACTCTTCTACCGACTAAAACTGGAACATCTAAATGTCATTGTCACTCATGTCAAGATTCGAGAGTGACATCTTAGTCATTGATCACTAATTGTTGGTATCAGGTCATTCTTCCTTACTTAAGGATAGTGGTTTTGGTTTATTGGAGATAGCCAATGGGAAAATTTCGCACATTTACACACAAAATTATTGGATGGATATCGTCAGACAAGCATCCAAAAAGCAGCCAGCTATGAAGTCACTAAAATGCAATTTCCAGACTTCCTATCTCCCACAAATTTGGGGAATTCAGTACAAAAAATGGATGATGTTTGTGGCATCTACAGACCGTCTATGAGATGATTACATTCTGATATAGACTCTCCTTTTATCCTAATGTTTAAGGAGACTCTGAAACATGATGTGCAATTCGGGAAAATTGACTCAAGAAAGAAGCCTGGGTCCTGCTTCATTAATGAAACGTGGAGACTAGTGTGGATAGATAGATACAGGTAGAACACATTCACTACGCAAATGAATCAAGTCCAAAATTTTTACATTCCTGTTCTATGCTGCACGTAATAGGAGTTAAATTTATTCTTCTTCATTACGATAATACATAAAACAAAATATTTTGTCATTTAATCTTTGTAAAATGGCGTAACCGTTTTTATCTTCGTAATTAATCAGCAAAAACTTTATTTTTCTCAAAACTTCCTTATTGTGATTTGATTCGCTTGTGCACTGAACGCTCCATTTGCCCTAGATGCGTGGGCAGGGTATCAGGATGCATTATGACCTTGAGATTAGATCGTTACCTGTCCGATAAGGTACCATATCTCCCTACTGGAGAGCTGCAGCAAAGCAGTCTTCGGAATGAAGACTGCTACAAATAACAAGCAAAACCGCAGAATGACTCACTTTCTTTCGGTGACAAATTCAGTTGTTCTACCAACGTCTCACTTAGTAATAATAAGAATAAAGGGGATTATTGCATATGCCTCTCGGCAACTCCTTCACTTCTCCTAGGAACTTCTCACTTAGTGACAATAAGAATAACAGGGATTACTGTGAGTACAGAGGCACCCAGGCTGTCATTTTGCTATAGACAATATACGAATTAACAGGATATAAAATCAACAGTATTCGTTCGAAGTGACCTTCGCAGCACACTGTCGACTTCCTCGCGGAACGTATATGTAGATGAAGGTTTTGGTAATTTTAATGATTGAACTTTCCTCTCTTTCCATTCCCCCCTCGTACCATCACCCACTCCTTACGGACACTACTGGCCATCAAAATTGCTTCACCACGAAGATGACGTACTACAGGCGCGAAATTTAACCGACGAGAAGAAAATGCTGTGATATGCAAATGATTATCTTTTCAGAGCATTCACACAAGGTTGGCGCCGGTGGCGACTCAAAAATTGTTCAAATGGCTCTGAGCACTATGAGACTTAACATCGGAGGTCATCAGTCCCCTAGAACTTAGAACTACTTAAACCTAACTAACCTAAGGACATCACACACATCCAAGCCCGAGGCAGGATTCGAACCTGCGACCGTAGCGGGCGCGCGGTTCCAAACCGAAGCGCCTAGAACCGCTCGGCCACTCGGCCGGCCCGGTGGCGACACCTACAACGTGCTGACATGAGGAAAGTTTCCAACCGATTTCTCATACAAAAATAGCAGTTGACCGGCGTTGCCTGGTGAAACGTTGTTGTGATGCATCCTTTAAGGAAGAGAAATGCGTACTGTCATGTTTCCGACTTTGATAAAGGTCGGATTGTAGCCTATCGCGATTGCGGTTTATCGTATCGCGACATTGCTGCTCGCCTTGGTCGAGATCGAATGACAGTTAGCAGAACATGGAGTCGGTGGGTTCAGGAGGCCAATACGGAAGGCCGTGCTGTAGCCCTACGGCCTCGTATCACTAGCAGTCGAGATGACAGGAATCTTATCCGCATGGCTGTTACGGACCGTGCAGCCACGTCTCGATCCCTGAGTCGGCAGATGGGGACGTTTGCAAGACAACAACCATCTGCAGCCGGCCCGAGTGGTCGTGCGGTTCTAGGCGCTACAGTCTGGAACCGCGTGACCGCTAAGGTTGCAGGTTCGAATCCTGCCTTGGGCATGGATGTTTGTGATGTCCTTAGCTTATTAGGTTTAAGTAGTTCTAAGTTATAGGGGACTGATGACCACAGCAGTTAAGTCCAATAGCGCTCAGAGCCGTTTTTGAACGAACGGTTCGACGACGTTTGCAGCAGCATGGACTATCAGCTCGGAGACCATGGCTGTGGTTACCCTTGACGCTGCATCACAGACAGGCGCGCCTGCGAAGGTGTACTCAGCGACGAACCTGGGTACACGAATGGCAAAACGTCATTTTTCGGATTAATCCAGGTTATGTTTACAGCATGACGATGGTCGCATCCCTGTTTGGCGACATCGCGGTGAACGCACATTTGAAGCGTGTATTCGTCATCGCCATACTGGCGTATCACCCAGCGTGATGGTAAGCGTGCCATTGGTAACACGTCTCGGTCATCTCTTGTTCGCATTGACGGCACTTTGAACAGTGGACGTCACATTTCAGATGTGTTACGACCCGTGTCTCTACCCTTCATTCGATTCCTGCGAAACCCTACATTTCAGCAGGATAAAGCACTACCGCATGTTGCAGGTGCTGTACGGACCTTTCTGGATACATAAAATGTTCGAATGCTGCCCTGGCCAGCACGTTCTCCAGATCTCTCACCAATTGAAAACGTCTGGTCAATAGTGGCCGAGCAACTGGCTCGTCACAATACGCCAGTCACTACTCTTGATGAACTGTGGTATCGTGTTGAAGCTGCATGGGCAGCTGTACCTGTACGTGCCATCCAAGCTCTGTTTGACTCAATGCCCAAGTGTATCAAGGCCGTTATTACGGCCAGAGGTGGTTGTTCCGGGTACTGATTTCTCAGGAATTATGCACCCCATTTGCATGAAAATGTAATCACATTCCATTTCTAGTGTAATATATTTGCCCAATGAATACCCGTTTATCATCTGCATTTCTTCTTGGTGTAGCAATTTTAGTGGCCAGTAGTGCAGATAATGCACTTGCAGGGACCGTAGAGTTAAAAGTCCACACATGCTGCAACTACTGTTCTCAGACTGCGCCCCGTGAAAGGCGGGGAAAGAGCTGTGGCCTGTACTGTAGGCTGGGTAGCGCACCTAGCGATGACCTGAAGAGCAGGTGGGCGAGTGCGCACTCCAGCGTTCTCTCGTGGGCGGCGGCTGACCCCAGGGCTGTAGGCTGGTGCCGCCACTTTCTCACACACACACACACACACACACACACACACACACACACACACACACGTACACACACAGCCGTCGCAGCCACCCCAGCTGACCTCTCGCGCGCGTTAATCAGCCGCGGGACTGGATGGCTGGATGCGGTGAAACGCCGGCAGTCCGGAGACAGGCGCAGCCGAGGGAAGAGCCACGCCCAACTTTCGCCCACGCGCACCGAAAGAGCGCGAATGGACCGGCATCTCCTGTGCAGAAGTTCCCACCGTCTGTTGCAGCCAGCATGGAAACGCCTAAATTCATATTCTGTACCTTCAGTTTTTCACTCTCTCTTCGAACTATAATTATTTAGTATTCAGAAAAAAAATAGAACACCTTGAACGACTAGAGATAGGAAGCTCATATTCACAAGACATGTACATTAGTAGATTCTGCAAAATTATTATCATTTCAGTCCTGTGACCTGTTGCCTAGTACGCACAGAGTCCGCCATGGGCCCTGACAACTTGTTCAAGTCGCGATGGAATCGACGCGTATACTGCGCGAATGGCGTCCTGTGGTATATTCACCTGGTTCCGAAGTTCATTTATGGTGTTTGGCACTGGGTCACAGAGCTGCATAGGTTGTTTCACCATATCTCACACATTTTGGATTGACGACATGTCTGGTCGTCTGGTGAGCCAGGGCAAAAAGCTGATATCCTGTGACAGCGAGAAGGCACGTGCTCGTGCAGCAACAAGTTGTCGCGTATTGTCCTGCTGAAAAATGGCGTCTACGGTGTTGTGCAGAAACGGCCGACACTCCGTAAGGCCTTGAGTTGGTGCTATATGTCTTGTGTGAATTTTGTCTCTGTGATGCTGCTCCCCCTGGCCGCGGGGACCCAAAATGCGGCCATCTTTTCCGAAGAAAGAGAACCCGGGTTTCTTCCGAAAACGCTATCTGATGCCATTCCTGGCCCCCAGTAACGGCTTTCCACACACCATTGCCGCCTACCACGTTTCTGCACATTCGTCAAAGACGTGGAGAAGTGGACGACGCGTACGTAGCCGTAATAAACCGCGATGGACTGTCTCGCCTGATAGTATACGATATGTTACACTGTTCCACTTTTCTGCCGAGGAAGACACATGTGTCCCACAGTGCCATTCGGATGACGTGTCGATCTTCTCGGGGTGTGGTCTGGGTAGTGCGAAACATGACCCACCTCGTCGTGTTCTGCGGTCTTCCGTGAACCATTCTGCACACACCTGTTGCACTGAGTAAACACTTCGTGCCACACGCGGAGCAATTTCCCGGATGGATGCATCTCATTTTCTCATGCCCTCTTTCAAACTCACTGATTTGAAAGTACGCCTCGCGCATACGTCTGCGGGGCATACTGCGCGTCTACTCAAGTCACACTGATCCATTACCTTCGGTTTATAGCGACACCGAGAGCTGCGGGCACGTTTTTCTGGTAGGTGGTGTTGCGCAAGGTTGACCTTCAACCAGCGGCGTTGAAACGCTAATCTTTCCTGCAGAACATATCAATGTACATGTTCTGTTAACATGAACGTCCTATCTCTAATCGTTCAAAGTGTTCTGTTTTTACTGAACATGAGTGTAGGAAGTAGACTTTCAAATCCGGCGTCTACTTCCCTTAATACTTATAAACTGATACGCCGTGGTCGGTAAAAGGCCAACTATGTGGTAATGTTATGTGGATGATACTTTTGTGGTATGGATACTCGAGGAAGAGGAGCTGGATGAACCTCGATAGTATCAAACCAAAAATTCAATTTTCGACGGAGAAAGAGAACAATGTCTGATTAATTTTGTCATTGTAGGGGAGAGAGTTCTACTTGGAGAATAGTATACCTAGGAACACATGATCGTGGTCGATTTAAGAATCACATGAAGTAACGCGCACGAAAGACCGCCATAAGTAGTTTTGAGATAAGAATTGGCAGCACAGTAATTGTAAATATTTCGAGTTCTACACATTTAAGCGCTGTACAATATATAAAAGCTACCTGGTGGATATTGTTTATTCTTCAGTTACAGATTCTGATGGTCAGTAAAATTTTGCATATTTTTGAAAATAGTTGCAAAGCATGTCGACGGTCAAGCCATACTTTGTCTTGCATCCTGAAGCGGAAAGTCTCTTCTACCATCGAATACGTGATATTTGCAAATGAACTGAGTTTCTCTAACGTCATAACAATTTCCCTGTCTTGAAAATGATAATTTGTGTTAGTTTCCAAAAGCCTTACTTTTAAAATGTTTATAACTTCTAAGTGGTTTTTGATAATACTTTTTCTTGATTTGATTTCATTCAGTTATTATTATTGTGTTGTAGAATAATAATTTAATAAATAGACTACTAAATACAACACCGACAAGTGTTTCTTGATTGCAATACTTTTAAATTTCAGAAGACTCTTTGTTCCTAGGTACATGAATTAGCTGTACCTTGCAACAGTTTTTCTCATTTGGAATAACCTTACCATTCCACAATAAATATTGTAATTTCAGAAAAAGACTACAGCACACATGAAGTGAAACACGTCATTTCAAAGTGTAATAATAAAATGCATTAAACTTCTATTTCTGGGCTACCGAGAGGCGAAAACCAATTCCCTATCTGCGACCAAACGAGTGGACGGGACTTCGGGCCATAAAATGACAAGAAAGCACCACTCACTAATAGATACCACCATAAACAATTCAACTCTCATCCAAGGCAAAAGAGAAATGGACAGACCTAATCAAATTTACTGTATTGTTTATTTGCAAGATGAGCTAAATCTCTTACGGTCGGCATTCAAGCAGAGTTGTTAGTCTTGTAAGGAGGTGGATCGAGCACTGTGTTCGAGAAGAGAGAGCCAGGACTGCTCAGCAGTAACGGTTACCAAATGAAAGGTTTGTCCTCCCATTTATTAAGAAGATTACGAATCGCCTCGCGAAATTGTTGGCGAGCTGTGGGTTTAAAACAATCTTTAGGCTCACCAAGAAGATAAAAAGCTCCTTAAGATCGACGAAAGCTGTACAGCATCCACTAGCGATACTTAGCGCGTTTAAAATTCCGTGTACTTGAGACCAGTAAACAAAAGGTGTGCAAACACCCACTTGGGGCGAACACAAAAGAAACTGCCGCATGGGACATACTGGAATATCCGCCCTAGCAGAACACGTTTCCCAAGATCAAAGCCACGGAATGAAATACAGCGAGACGAGTGTTTAAGTAAATAGAACGCATTATCATGTGTGAATATATAGAGTCCTTATACATCACAAACGCGGTAATATTTGCAATAGAAAAGAAGAACATGTCTCAACAAATACGAATTTCGACTTTTGGTCAGCACATTGGCAGCTGAAAGCTTTTAATCTAGAACGTCGGTGTCAGCCGGGAGTAATCAAGCACTCGGCATCACGTCAAATATGAAAACACAAGGTGTACGTACTGAATCACTAAGAAAAAGAAAAGCAAAATAGAAACAGTGAGTGTTACAAGCTTAACAAGTGCAACATAGAGTGAACAGGAAGAGATACGGCGTCATGTTTAAGTGGTCACGGTCTTGGACATTGTGAACTGTCGGTCCTGTCATTGAAATGCTTGTTCTCTTTCTGTAGTCTTGGATGTTGTCATGCTATGCATTGGTTAGAATAAGAGTCCTGCGATATGCATACATTACCGTCGCAAGTAAATGTGATGAATAGTGAGAGCAGGCGAAAAACCACATAGACGTCTCACAGAAATGAAAACGACAAATAAACGGGTGTGAACTATGATACAGTAAAGCAATTCGAAAGTAAAAACTTCCAAAATGGAACACAACTTAAAAAACGTTAAAAATATTTGTTTGACAGAGCACTGACAAACTGTGTGATTGTGAAACGCGTTCATTTGTTGCATGTGACAAACTATTACGTTTTCATCATTTCCTTCGGAGGATCACATTCTCATTCATACGAACACCTAAATCGGGTGACGAGGCATTTCTCACTCCCTCAGCAGGTGTATATATTAAGTGCTTCGATAAGACATTAATGACATACGACAAACATACTGTCACTTACGCCAAGTATAACACACCAGAAGTATTTATGGTGGAGCATTCGGCTGAGTTGTCGCCTTGTCATCAAAACTTTGCAGTTTCTTTCGTATGAAGATAGTAAATGTTCTCGAAAGAACAGAGACCATTGATGACCGTGCAGCTTCTCTAGAATAAATGATAATTAAGTGAAACCCTCATCTGCCGACAGGTGTTAGTGATATATCATATCATACCTCGGTGGGAACAGCTGATCTATTAGGTACATTACATATGTAGAATTGTGGACATCTGGGAATATGGGTCTCACGGGAAGCGTGCAAGGGATAAGTTTCTGCAATCACGCTATTCATCTTTGTCCTCGGTGGCTACGATTGATAGAGCATCTGTCATGTAAGGAGGAGATCCCGCGTTCGAGTCACGGTCGGGGCACATATTTTCAGCTGTCCTCATCGAGGTAATATCAACAACACCTGTCGGCAGCTGCGGTTTTAATTAATTATCAATTCCTTTTGTGTCTTATCGTTGCCACTGTAGAGTCTTGTACGAGGTGAAGAAAGGGAGAACATGTCATTTGGTGGCCGGTATCCTCTTCCTACAACACAAACTGGACACATGTATTAACAGGGTGGTTTATTCATAAGAAAAAGAAGCTACCTATCTCTAAGCAAGTTATTGCGTAACAAGTTCTTCCGTAATAGTCACTGCAGGTGAGATGACGTAAACTGACAGACGGCAACTAGAATAGTAACTAAGCTAGTAATGGAACTTGTGGTGTCACCGCCAGACACCACACTTGCAAGGTGGTAGCCTTTAAATCGGCCGCGGTCCGGTAGTATACGTCGGACCCGCTTGTCGCCACTATCAGTGATTGCAGACCGAGCGCTACCACACGGCAGGTCGAGAGAGACTTCCTAGCACTCGCCCCAGTTGTACAGCCGACTTTCCCAGTGATGGTTCACTGACAACTTACGCTCTCATTTGTAGAGACGACAGTGTGGCATAGCCTTCAGTTACGTCATTTGCTATGACCAAGCAAGGCGCCATATTCAGTTACTATTCTGAACAGATAATATTGTGAACTATGTACCGTCAAGAGCGACGTTCATCATTAATGGATTAAAGTTAAGTTTCAAACTAATTACGTCCACTTTCTGAATTCTAATACCTTGCATGTTCCAGACCTCACGTCAGTATAGTTCTTCCCTCCTCACGCCAGCCTGCGTCAGCTTACACGCGTGCATTTCGGCGTCCACTAGTAACATAGTGTTAGCTCTTCTGCCAACACAACGTGGCGACGAGTGTAAAAACCGTGTTCTTATCTATACTGCCCTGCTTTCATGGTGTCATGGCTTCGCCACAATCTCCAGATGTACTGTCCGAATTTTATTGCTTACCGAATCAACAGACGCAGGCATTACTGGATACCCTTGGACAGCTCGTCCAGGGTCAACGTACAATGCAAAACGATGTGTCAGTCACCGCTCCACCGCTAAAGCAGCCACAACACGCAGTTGCACCGACCTTCCGACCTTTAAATGCTGCACTGGAAAGCTGGACGGAGTGGTCACGCCAATTTGGATTCCATCTCGCCGCCTACAGGATTCAAGGTGAAACGTCCCCCTAGAAAAATTTATACACGAATGTGCTTAAACTGACACACAATAATTTTAGCGCAACGCAATCTGACTTTCAAAAATCCCTACAAAGGAATGGCCCTGAATAACATTAACCTATATGTTTCACAAATCACTTACCTCACAAAAATCTTCGTTACTCGAGCTACTGCAATACAGCGAGCGCCACTACTGCCAGCTAAATAAAAGATTCAAACTACGAAAGTCACTAACTACTGAGGCACAGTTAGCAAATGAAAGATTTTAATAGAGAACAAACAATGTATTTACCTTTAGTCATAATATATATATCAGTTCATGACACCAATTCTTACAAATTTCAAAACTCCACCATCTCTCTCCCCACGTCCACCACTGCTGGCGGCTCACCTCCAACTGCGCAACGCTACGCGCTGTTAGCATCCAGCTGCCGCTGCCCAACACTACAATGGCAGACAACAATGCAAACTAAACACAGACTGCACACGGCACAGCCAGTGATTGTTATACAGAGCGCTACGTGGCGGCGGCATTACCAATAATAAAAACCTAAACAGCCTATTTACATAGCCCCAATGCTCCCCACAAAAAAATTTACAAATGGTTTTGGGCAGTGGCCAATACAGATTTGAAATTTTTTTTCATATTTGCAATAACAAAGAAATGAAATGCACACACTTATCGATACAAAGTTGGTCAAAAGCTAAAATTTTCTCACAGTCCATAAAGACAGTCCTGATCATTCATCAAAGTAAAATTGCAGTGTTTTTCTCAAAGTCTGAGTAGTAAAAGAAAATGCACACGGAAGTAGTGGATTTCCATGCAGTCTTGAAGAAGTAGTGTTGTCCTTCCAACGAAAAGACAATGCTGACTCTTGACATGCAGACAGGTAATGGGCCACATCAGAGCAAACCCACAGCAGAGTCAGTCGAAGTTTTGAAGACTATTGGTAGGCAGGTCATCACAGAGAAGACCCACTGTAGTCCTGGTAGAGATTACGGTATTGGTGGGCCACCAGAGGCACAGACGCACTGCAGTCCATGTAGAAATAATGGTATTGGTGGGCCATCGAAGGTGCAGACCCACTTCAGTCCTTGTAGAGATGGCCAGCAGCCATATATTGGGACTGTGCAGGTGCAAAATCACCATCGAAGAGTCTTGCAGAGAATATAGCAAGTCCATAAACCACCACTTGTGCACTCACAAAGTTTTTTTTTAATTGTACTTAGAACAAGCAATGCTGTTATCCAGTCTCTTGCCGAATTGTCAACACACGTGCAAACATTAACAGTCCGTACTTCTCACATATTGTCCATATACTATGACCAACAGAAATGTGTGCAGTGAAATGTAATTTACAAGTTACTTAATTTGATGAACTGGTGTCAATTACAATATTATAACATAAGAATACAATAACAAAGGTTCAAAATATATCATTAAGGAACATAACAATACAGATAACATTTGCAGTAGTGCAGGCTTTACAAAAGAATCGAAATAGCAAATACATCAGTGTTACAAAAATTACGACATAAGTACATACATAAAAGATCAGAATAACTTTTGAAACATCAACTTCACACATAAGCAATAGAACAAAACAGAATAAATAATGTGTAAACATCTTTATGAAGTAAATAACATGTTATTAATGCAAATTATATTTGAGGATAACAGTATTCCTCATCATAGTGAATGTAGCTTAGTATTAGAAGAGAAAAAATTCTATGAAACAGTACACTGAGACAGGAAGAAAATAAATACACAAGGGTACACAAACACATAGTGGGATAACATAAAAGGAAAGGACAGGGTATGTTTTCAGGGTAACATTTGGTACTGGAGTCCAACCCAAAACTTCATTCCATAGATCGCCCCTCTTACTTCAACATTTGCTCCAGCCAAAAAAACAAAAAATCCTATCCAAGCATGCTTTCTGTATTTTGTTCACATCCTCTTTCAAAAATAGTTTTCCTCCACTGTACACTACTTTTGTGGCCAAACCATTTTCTTATAGCTTCTCAATGCTTTTCTTCCAATTCATCATAGTTAGTTTCTTATATAGTCTACCCCCTCTTAAGCTAAATTAAACCTACTGAGCTCAGTTGCTAAACTAAAGGACGAGGCAATGACGTAGCACAAAACAATTAACACAAACAGCAATGATAAGAAAAATGGAAATTGGCAAAAAAAGGCAGCAATATTACAACCAACATAAGGCAATGCGCAGCAAACAAGAAAAATAAATCAGTAATAAAATTGGCTTAACCTAGTAATACAAAGTGACATTCAGTAGTACTATGCATGGGAAACAGCAGCAGCAAATGCTATAACTTATATCTAAACATGACAAAGCTCAAGCAGAAAAAATATTGCGCTGAAGTCAACTATGCAGATAAGGGAAATGTATATTCACATCTTAAGGTCTATGTGATTAAAGTGGTGCACCACCAAAAACTTATTGTAAAAAAAAAAAGATTACCATGTACTTGAAAAGAAAATTCTGTTTCCAATTCCTGCCAAGGGAAATGGCTTTTTGAGCTCCTTCGTTTTTTTTAAGTGCATCATAAAGTTATTATTTACTGGATCTGTAGGCATATAATATTTATATTAGTACATCCATTAAATTTTATAGTAACCAATGCTGCAGTGCAGCTAGAAACTATATATTAAACAAAATAGGCAAAGCAAGGAGTGAAACGTCTTTCGCTAGCCATATGGCGTTTCATAGTGAAGTAAACATTCTTTCAACTAGCAAGGCAATAGAAATGAAACGTTTCTCATTATTTCACTTCAGTAAATATCATAAATTAAGAACTCTACAGTGTAATCATGTTTTCAAGTTTGAGGGTGTCGTATTTACGATGCTTTCTACAAAGGAATGTCAATAGCGAGGATAATGGACTACTTTTTTTTTCTCTCCACCTGTGCCTCTGAAAGGCACACACTAATGGCTGTTTTCCAGGCGTCTGTCGCGCAGCTGGGTGCCCACGACGCATTACGTGCAGGTGGTCACTTAACTTTCTTACCGAAATATTTACGACACCAGTTTCCGCTACACTGTCAGTCTCATATAAAAATATTTCACAGGTCAAGAATTTGCATTACAAATCTGTAGAAACAAAATCCTATTGATATAACAGTGTCCAAAAAATTTTCGTCGGCATTGTAATACATTCACGCATTTACATACATTTCATAACACTTAAAGTACGATTCTCGGTTTCCAACATCCTTTTTCACAAACCAGAGTCCCTAACCACTACTCATTATTCCTTACCTTATTACACATATACATATTCGTCGACACTTCTTCAATATTTCATCATAACAGATATGTAGCATAACCAAATAACGCATATAGCATCAGCTTGAACATACCTCAGCAACATAATTCACATCGTCGTCGTAATAACAACATCATAACACCTCAGTCAACTCTCAAAATCGTCGTAGCTTCTTCCAATAATTCCAAAAGCTAAAAAAAAAAAATCTATGCTCATGTCAAAAGTGTCATCTACATCAAACGTACTTTAAAAATCATGATCTCATACCCAATTATTTCATTCAAAGCTCTCATATTATCACAATGGTTCCGAAAAAGTATGAACAGTTCACAAAGTACAGACAAAATACAATTTCATAAGTGTGAAGTTATTCAACCGTGTAATTACGTAAACATCTGTCACTGAAGTAGTAAAATAAATATTTGTCTCTCTCAGTTAAATGATCAGATAGCTGTATAATTCTGTGTTAGAGAAATATGGTACCGATGTGTAAAGTTGTATAAGCAAATACCATATTAGCTAGGGCTCCTTGTGCTTGCCAAACACATGGTACACAAAGTAAGCGTGTACCCCTCTGAGGATTAATGTAATTATACCCTCAGGTGTTACAGATTACAGAAATGGAATGAAATGTATCACGAAAAACTTTCTTTGTGATTCAAAAATCATGAAAAATAAATGGTTTAAATACAAAATTAATCACTCAAATGCGTGTGCTGTAGCGCTAAATGTGCGTCTTGGTGTAAGATAATTCTGAGGAACTGTCGTAGTTATCGTCCTCTGTAAGCAAAGTACGTACGGCAGGTCAGACTAATTGGGAGTGGGTTGCAACCTTGCAAGGCCTTACTAGGGATTGTGCTTTTCAGTGTCAATGTGGACTCCCTTCTTCAGATACTATGGTACGTGATGCAATTGCACAGAACGTTTCTGATGTTCGTATAAGGGAACAGATTTTGAAACTAGTCAATCCCTCCCTTCAACAAGTGATGGATATATTGGATTGGCAGGACACACTTGACTTTGCTCAGGACTCATTTGAAACTTCGCCAGCCGTGTGTCAGGTTAACCGGCCAGCCGGGCGAGCTGCACGGAGCAGTAAACAGCACTCACGCCCGGCCGCGCCGCTGCCGCCAGGCTCTCAGCCACGTGTGCCGCGCAGGCAAGCAAATGCAGTGATCAAATCATACCCGTGGTGCGCTACTAAACATTCGCGTGGGAATTGCCCGTCACGCCAAGCTATTTGCTTTTATTGTAATAAAAAAGGACATGTTCAGAGTGTTTGCCAGAAAAAGCTCAGATCGGAAGCTCAAAGCCGTTCCAGGCCCTTTGCTTCGCGCCGGAATCGGAATCGAACCAAGGATACTCAGGCTCGCGAAACTTCGCCCATGGAAATTCATGTCATTCATTCCACTCCGTCCAGTGCCACTCTCTCTAATAGTGACTGTGTTCATCCCAAAAACAGTGTGCGTCGACATCGCCGGAAACCCCGTCAAGTCGCAAGTGATTATGTACCGGTCTCAGTTCACGTTGCACGAGACAGTCGCTCTTGTCGTCAGAAGGACAATAAACTTTTTGTGGACTTGGCCATTAACGGCAAAGTGATACCACTTCAGCTCGATACCGGAGCTGCAGTTTCACTGATCAATCAAGACACTCGCAAACAGCTGGGCACACCTCTTTTGCGTGCCGCAAATGTTACTTTAACTAGCCACTCGGGTCAAGGGATCCCTGTGTCAGGACAGTGCAGCCTTCTTGCAACATACAAAGGACAAACAAAACTTGTGCCATTTTACGTCCTTCGTTCTTCTTCTGTGGTGAACTTGTTTGGTTTCCATTTATTTCAGTTGTTTAACTTGTCTATTGTAAATCAAGTCCTATCAATGAACCAGACTGTGCCTTCAGACAGTGTTTCTCGTCTATGTGAAGAATTTGCAGACATTTTTCACTGGGCCTCGGTTGCGCTAAGAACTATAAAGCACATTTCGAACTGAAAGTAAACGTGCAACCGAAATTTTTCACAGCGCGAAATGTTCCCCACGCATTGCGTGATTAGGTTGCACAAACCATTACACGATTTGGAATCACAAGGTGTAATTGAACGTGTGCAGACTTCTCTCTAGGCATCACCCTTAGTAATTTTGCCAAAACCTTCCGGAAAATTGAGACTTTGTGTGGACTTCAAGGCAACAGTGAATCCTCAACTAGTGATTGCAACTTTTCCTTTACCCCGCCCTGAAGATCTTTTTGACAAAGTGTGTCCGGGAAAATATTTTTCGACGTTGGACGTAGCTGATGCGTACTTGCAAATACCGGTGGACGAAGAATCCCAGCGCGTTTTGGTGGTTAACACGCGTCTTGGTTTTTATCAATTCAAACGACTGCCATTCGGGTGTGCATCGGCCCCTGCATTGTTTCAGCAATACCTACAAACTGTTTGTGCGTCGGTCCCTACTGCAGCAAATTATCTGGACGATATTGTGATCTCTGGAAAGACGGAAGAAGAACATTTGGCCATTCTCAGAACATTATTTCAGGTCTTGCGACAAAATGGCCTTCGCTTCCGGAAGGACAAACGCGTGCTTTTTGCTCGTGATTTGCCATACCTGGGACATGTACTCAATGCCAAAGGCATATATCCCAGACACCACGCACCTCCATGCGATACAAGACTTGACTTCGCCGCAGAATTTGAAGCAGCTACAGATTGTGCTGGGAAAAACCAAATATTATTACAGATATGTGCCGCATGCCTCTTCCATTTCCGCTCCGCTTCATCGCTTACGCCGTGAAGGTGTTCCGTTCGTCTGGACGACGGAATGCGAACGCACCTTCCGCCGGTTGAAATCGGCGTTGCTTTTCAATACTTGTTGGGTCCAAATTGCTCTCGTTTGCGCAAAGAATTTATTCACAGATCGAGAAAGAAGCATTGGCTCTCTTATTTGGTGTTAGAAAGTTTCATGCCTTCTTGTATGGTCGTCACTTTACCATAATTACAGACCACAAACCTTTTACATCGCTTTGTCACCCGAACAAGCCTGCACCTCCACGTACAGCGCAGAAATTCATTCGCTGGTCTATTTTCCTCTCGCAGTACCGATACAATATCTTGTATCGGTTCACTGCTAAGCACCGAAACGCCGATGCGTTGTCCCTTTTGCCTGTTGCTTAGGATAGGGCATTCGATTCCTCCGAACTTGCTTGCATGTTCATTGATTCGGAAACACATGACGTGGTCGAATCGTTTCCGATTGATTTTCGTCGTGTAGCTACAGCCACAGCTGCCGACACTGTCCTTGCTCCCGTTCTGCGTTTTGTTACTACGTAATGGCCCTTGTCAATGTCACGGATCGGGGACCAGTTGGTCCGCCGATTTTTTGCTCACAAGGAGAGACTTTTTGTTCGACGTGCCTTTTTGCTGTTGCGTTCTGATAATGATCAGTCCAGGGACGTGGTCCCACGTTCATTACAGTCCCCTGTCTTAAAGCTTCTCCACCAAGGTCATTGGGGTATAGTGAGAACGAAACAACTTGCTCGTCAGCACTGTACTTGGTTCGGAATCGATGCCGCGATTATGAATACGTGCTCTTCTTGCATGGTGGGTGCCGAACACCAATCAGCACCACCACGGAAATTTTTTGGATGGCCAAAAGCCACTTTCCCTTGGTAACGCTTACACATTGATTATCCTGGTCCCTTCTCGAATACTCGATGATTGGTTGTGATAGATTCATTCAGTCATTTTCCTTTTGTTGTACGTATGTCTTCCACGACATCGTCTGCCACCATCCAAGCGTTATCTGCTATCTGTTGTATTGAAGGTCTTCCACAGACAATGGCCTACAATTCATGTCCGCAGAATTTCAGTCATTCTGCAAGGCCAATGGTATTCAATATCTGACTTTCGCGCCGTTTTCGTCACAGTCAAGTGGTGCCGCTGACCTATTGGTCAGGACTTTCAAAGTCACAGATGTTGAAGTTGAAATAGTCGCATTCTCGGGAGGACGCGTTATTGCTCTTTTTGTCCTCGGATCGCCTTCAGCCCCGAGATGGTCGCTCGCCGGCTGAGTTACTCCACAGTCGCCATCATCGAACCTTGATATCTTTGCTACAGCCGCCGCATCAGGTTCCTGTGCAGCGGCAGACACCTGCGTTTGCTCCAGGCGACGTTGTTTACTACCGCCACTACCAAGGTTCACGGTGTTGGCTCGAAGGGCGCATTCTCCGCTGCCTCGTACACGCTATGTATCTGGTTTTGGGGGCCTCTGGTGAGGTGCGTTGGCATCCCAAACAGCTGCGCCTCTGTCGTCGCACGGGATCTGCTGCTCGCCGTCTGCTTTCAGCGAGGGTGCCGTCCGGTCAGCGCCCCGGAGACCCATCTACTGGCTCGCCTCAGCCCCAGGTGTTACCGACGCTGCCTTCCATTTGGCCCAATGGCGACGCGCCGCCTGTTCTCCCGCCGGCGACGCCGGCAGAGGACGCGTCGCTAGAGCCTCCCTGGGTCACGCGCCGCCGATCGCTTCCCGCGACCAGTTGTCCTCCGACATGGACCTCTTGACCGCTCCGGACCATATGTCGTCTTCGCCCGTCGGGTGCCCCGGCCCGATGGAGGTCGACCCTTCGGCCCCTCCTGTCTCTCTGCGGGCGCATACACCGCATGTTGGCGTGCACCCTGGAGCAGGTTTTCAGGCGTTTCCTATCTCCCCGCGGTCCGAATGGCAGGATGCGGGTGGCACAGCCTCGCCTGTTGTTAGGCTCCCCACCTCGTCGCATACGTCAACATCGGGTCTTCCCCACGGCGGACGAAGGCCTTATACCACAACCGTACGCCGATTTGCGGGGGAGGAACGTGGTGTCACCGCCAGACACCACACTTGCTAGGTGGTAGCTTTTAAATCGGCGGTGGTCCGTTAGTATGCGTCGGACCCGCGTGTCGCCACTATCAGTGATTGCAGACCGAGCGCCGCCACACGGTAGGTCTAGTCTAGAGAGACTCCCTAGCACTCGTCCCAGTTGTACAGCCGACTTTCCCAGTGATGGTTCACTGACGACATACGCTCTCATTTGCAGAGACGACAGTTTAGCATAGCCTTCAGCTACGTCATTTGCTACGACCTAGCAATGCGCCATATTCAGTTACCATTCTGAACACATAATATTGTGAATCATGTACCGTCAAGAGCGACGTTCATCATTAATGGATTAAAGTTAAGTTTCAAAATAATTACGTCCGCTTTCTGAATTCTAATACCTTGTCATGTTCCAGATCTCACGTCAGTATAGTTCTTCTCTCCTCAGACCAGTTGCGTTAGCTAGCAGACGTGAATTTCGGCCTCCACTAGTAACACGGTGTTGGCTCTTCTGCCAACACAACAGAACTGACTGACTGACTGACTGACTGGGGTCCTGGCTTGACTGACTGGGCTGACTGTGTCACTGACTGGGCCCGTGACTGACTGGGCCCTCTAGTCCACGGCGGCGATCTAAATATTTGCAGTCGAGAGGATGCTGGTGGCGCATTGCTTGCGAGTTTGTCTCTGGCCTCTCTCCTGATAGGCGCACTTGCTCCAGTGCCTTCTTTCGATCCTCCCACAACTTCTTTGGCGACCAGTGTGCTGGCTACAGCTTACACCAGCACAGTTCGAAAACAACTTCCTTTCAGCTAACAGATTAGTAGTGCAGAATCAACTTTCATTGTAGTCCCTTCCTTACATCTCACTGTTGCAAACTGACGTTACGCAAAGACAGACAGTTAACAGTGAAAAAAAACATTGAAATGAGGGAGATTTGAACACAGTTAGCATGCTTTTCAGTCCAACAGCGTGATCAACCTACCACAACACCATCGCTCTTTTGAACTGCTCTACGTTGCGATTCTTATACTTGGATCGTTCACTGTTTTTAGTTTGCTTTTTTTCCACAGTTCGGCACACCTTTTTCCTATTTTGATGCTTGATCGGTGTTCAGTTTTTGACGGGCTGTCGTCTGGGGCGTCACTAAATCTGAGGGGGAGGTTGGGTGATTCCCCCAGTGAGAAGCGGCGGAAGGTTGCGACGTTACGAAACGTCAATATTGCGAAGCTTAGAAGTGGACAGAGGGTTAGCTAAGCCAGAAGGTAAGACTGCACTTCCGTACAAGGCTAAACCCCCTGCAAAAACTTCATAAGAGACTTCATAACACTTAAATTTATAGTACTAACTACACCCACGATTCGTTCGCGAGTATCATAATATGTGACAAAATGACCGTATCTTTTGGTTGAACTGACTGAGAAGGTTATCACCTTCAGAATGAAAAACATCTTGCATACCTGTGATGATTTACAAAAACTGTCGAAAGGAACCAATCCTGGAGAGAAGCTCGGGAAGCTTTGTTGCTGTAGTCCGATCCACGAATGATGGCGCTTTGTGCACCTCGAGACATGAACAGAGGTTGCATTATTGCTGGTTCCAATATACCATTGTAATAAGCATGTACACATGAAGAAAGTTTGTGTAACGAAAATTATGTCTCTCACTTGCTTGTGCAGAGTTTGTTGCTTACGACCACCATCACCAATGGCAACTTGCAACAAATGAAATAAAAGTTCTCTAAATAAATCACTAAAATCATGTTTATTGCTCACATTGGCTACGACATTCACAACATACCGGTGACAACACTGCTGAACATTCATTGGCCATCGGAGAATGCATGACGTAGATGCGCAGAAAAAGCCTTAAACTCGACAGTCATCATGCGTGACTCCAACTATAAACGGCCACATTGCCCCCGTTGCTGGTTGCCTAGCTAACGGCTTTCAAATTCACCAAATATATAATTTTCAATGCCTCATCTAACTAGTGATCGAATTTAAAAATTAAAAATGCTACCATTGTCTATTCATTTATAGGTACAATCTTACTTTACAGGTTTAGAAACAGCGTATATATCTTCAGACAGCGAGGCTAACGGCGGGTAGGTTCCCCAGATTATATTCACCTATCTATAATTTCAAATCTTTTTCTTCCTGAGACCTACCTCCACCCTGCTCCCACAAAATTATACAATTCGCAAAAATTTTCGCAGACAGTGTCTACTTATACTCTAAAGAATGTATCTCCAAAAGCATATGATAATACAACACTTAGTTTAGGGGATATGACGTCATAAACATTGAAATGCGCGAAATGCTATCTTGGTAGGATTCCGTACCTTAGTCGATTACAATGGAACCCTCACACGATCAGTCTGATGTTCATCTGCGTGTCTATCCCTCTTTAACACCATTGTTTTTCAGGAACGGCTCTATGCATCAAATTTAAATTTATGTCGATGTTAGTCTACGGTTCGTTAGTCGTATAAAAAATTTAGGCTTCTCAGCCAATACAATCAAAAGATAGGGTCATTTATGTCTCATATTCTGGTACTCGGAAACGAATCGTGAGTAAGGGTTACTGCTACAAATTGAAGTATTAGCATGTCTCTTCTAGAGTTGTTTTCTGGAGCGCAGCCTTGTATGGAAATGCAGTGAGGGCGATGAAGAGTTCAGCAAGAAGAACGTAGAAGTTTTTCAAATGTAGAGCTTTAGAAGAATACAGAAGGTTGGATGGGTAGACCAAATAATTAATAAAGAGGTACTGAATCGAATTTGGGAGCAAAGAAATGATGGCATAATCTCATTAAAGGAAGGAACAGTCTCTTTGGTAACGCAGGGAGGTGTTGGGAGGGGGAGGGGTGGTAAAAATTGTAGAGTGAGATCAAAATTTGACGAAGATAGCAGGTTCAACTGGATGTAGGATCTAGTAGTCATATAGAGACGAAGAGACTTATGGAAGATTGACGAGTGTGGAGATCTATACCAAACTAGTCGACAGACAGGAAACAACAACAAAAATGTGTGTGTGTGTGTGTGTGTGTGTGTGTGTGTGTCTCCACGATATTGCACTCCTGAAACCAGCTAAAATTAGCGAAATTCAGTTACCTGCGAGAAACGATCCGGCCAATGACATCTGGGACGCAAGAGGGATTCGTGTTAGTGGTTACTTTGAAAAAAAAATAGATAAATGGCCCCTTTTGGGCAAGATATATTGACCGCGGAGAAAAAAATATTTGAGAAGGCACCCTGATTTCAGAGGGTAAAATCGTTAACTAGTTCATACAATTTAATATAAATGTACCCTATCAACGAAAAGATTGGGGTATTTCAGGTACAAACTGTTGGTGCATATACCCTATTTTACTCTGAATTTCATCTGTTCACACGTCTGAGGAAAACTTGTTTGACTAGAGACGAGCTGTACGGCTGTTTATTCACACAGAGGCAATCCATCAAATATATAAATAACCCCTCCCCTCCCGCTGCCTGGATAAGCTTATTGCCTAACAGAGCCAGCCAATCTGTGAACAATATATAACTCAGGCAGCTCTTGCATTAACTGCTTTTAGGTGCAGGCCCGCTGTCTTGTACAAAATTATGAGTCGTGTAGGAAAATGCAGCTTGAAAGCTGCAGCTGATTCCGTTCTGCTTGTCGAGGAAATGAACTGGTACTTATCTTTACCGACACGAACAACTACATTGCAATTTAAAGTAAGATTTGCTATTTTAGAAATAACGCTTTTCGCCGTGGATAGGCATCATCAGACTATCTAAAAGGAATTAAAAATTTGTATGCTAATATACCCATCAATGAAATTATCGGTCTCATGTGAAGAAATCTTCTAAAATATAGTAGGCTTGCGCTGTAAGAGACAAATGAAATTATTTTTCTTTCCTAACCAATATTACATATAAACTGAAGGCCTGACTGCGGCCAGTTAGCTTGCAGGTTTTATTGCTGATGTCTTCGTAAACCATTTAGAATGTGACTACTTCGGTAAAAACGTGGGTAGTTCGAAGGAAGTTCTCTTCTCTAGTTGATATTGTGGTGTCACCGCCAGACACCACACTTGCTAGGTGGTAGCCTTTAAATCGGCTGCGGTCCGTTAGTATACGTCGGACCGGCGTGTCGCCACTATCAGTGATTGCAGACCGTGCGCCGCCACACGGCAGGTCTATTCTAGAGAGACTCCCTAGCACTCGCCCCAGTTGTACAGCCGACTTTGCTAGCGATGGTTCACTGCTTACTTACGTTCTCATTTGCCGAGAAGATAGTTTAGTACAGCCTTCAGATACGTCATTTGCTACGACCTAGCAAGGCGCCATTCTCAGTTACTATTGATATTGTGAACTATGTACCGTCAAGACCGAAGTTCATCATTAATCCATTAAAGTTAAGTATTCCACCAGCTACGTCCGTTGTTTCTAAATTCTAATTTCCTTGTCCTGATCCAGACCTCACGCCAGCCTGCGTGAGCTAAAACGCGTGCCTTTGGGCCTCCTCTAGTAACACGGTGTTGGCTCTCCTGCCAACCACAAAAGATATGTCGACGGCATTTTTATCATTTTAATGGGTCGGTGACTGAGTTTCAGGTGCTGGTAGATGATAATTAGTTACACCAAAAATTTAAATTCACTCATGAAATGATGAAAGAAAATAATGTACACAACTACTTGGATTTACAATTACAGCTCAATGGTGGTTGTATTCGGTTTGATATACACCGGAAACCAGCCACAAGTGACTGTCATACATGCCTCCACCTGTGACCCGTTCTGCTACAAGCATCTAGTCTCCAAAACTATGGTCCACCGCCATAGTGAAACCCCGTTAAGTCCAGCATTTATATATATTGCTGTTCGTAGCGGTTATGATCTGGTGACAGTTGACTATCTACACTGATGCGCCAAAGAAACTGCTATAGGTATGCGTATTCAAATATAGAGGTATGTAAACAAACAGAATACGGCGCTGCGGTCGGCAACACCTGTGTAACATAACAAGCATCTGGTGCAGTTGTTAGATCGCTTGCTGCTGCTACAATGGCAGGTTATCAAGATTTAAGTGAGTTTGGTGTTATAATCGGCGCACGAGCGATGGGACACAACATCTCGGAGATGGCGATGAAGTAGGGATTTTCCCGTACGACCATTTCACGAGTGTTCCATGAAATCAGGAATCCGGTGAAACATCAAATCTCCGACATCCCGAAAAAAGAACAGGACCAACTACGACTCAAGAGAATTGTTCAACGTGATGGAAGTGCAATTCTTCCTCAAATTGCTGAAGATTTCAATGCTGGGCCGTCAGCAAGTGTCAGCGTGCGAACCATTCAACAAAACATCATCGATATGGGCTTTCGGAGCCAAAGACTTATTCGTGTACTCTTGATGCACGACACAAAGCTTTACGGCTCGCCTGGGCCCATCAACACCGACATTGGACTGTTGACTGGAAACATGTTTCCAGGTCTCGTTTCAAATTGTATTGAGCGGATGGGTGTGTACAGGTTTGGAGACAACCTCATGAATCCATGGACCCTGCATGTCATCAGGGGACTGTTCAAGCTCGTGGAGGATCTGTAACGCTGTGGGGCATGTGAGTTGAAGTGTTATGGCACCCCTGCTGCGTCTACATACGACTCTGACAGGTGACAGGTACTTATGCTTCTTGTTTGATCACCTGCATCCATCCGAGTCCATTATGCCTTCCGACGGACGTAGGCAATTCCAACAGGACAATGCGATACCCTATACTTCCAGAATTGCTGCAGAGAGGCTCCAGAAACACACTGCTGAATTTAAACACTTACGTTGTGTATTTCATGTCTTTTTGTATGGTGTATATTTTGACTTAATCCGATGACGACCATGTCGGCACTTGAATGTTTAGGTCTTTACTGCTCTATGTGAACACTCTATAATTGTGCGGTTTTTGAAAGTGCATTTAATATTGCAGTGTAATAGCATTCTACCACTCACTCCGACATGTAGGGTAGACTGGGTATGGTTGTGACAATTTTCATTTGATTCCCTATATTGTTGTTACTATGCGAGTTGGAAGGAGTAAAACTGTTTTTATATTACAGTGTACATTTGTCAAAATGAAAATATTAAAACTTTTTCGCTAGTAAGAATGGTTATCTCATAAGAGCAAATTAGAAAAAAAATGAAAAATGTCACAACCGACGACACCCCAGGGGCGATTGTGACAGTACCTGGGGTCGGTAGTGACACGTTAAAAATCGCATCAAAATAATATAAAATCAGTTTTATTGCAACTAATATCTAACATAATAGCAACATAATCTTCTTCTGTAAAAATTTAACTTTTATGCAGCAAAAGAAATATAATCTTGGAACACTAATAGCTTGTAGTTAATAAGGAACTCTAGCATCTACAGCTGTTATTATAACAGTCATCATATTACAATCAGCTAAAAAATTTAACTAAAATATCAAACTATAGAATGTAATAAGTGTGTTGAAATACAAAACATATAAATAAATAGGCATTATACAAACCAGTGAAACAAAAATCCTAAAATGTCTTATTCAAGGAAAATCTAAGCATTTGTGTAAATATGATCCCCAAAAAAAACCAGTAGAAATATAAGGTTGATTCTTAGTTCAAAAAGTGTAAAAGTACGACACTGAGATCTAGTCTGACTCATCACAATTATGACAAATGTAAAACCGACTCCAAGTGGGACCAGAGCTCACATTTTCCGTGACATTTTACCCATTTTTTCCCCAGGTCTACTTTTTGAATATGGGCCTAAGCAAACCAGACAGAAATAATCTTCTTCATCCAATGACGATGGTGGTATCTTCCTTTTCTTTGCTTTGTTTTTTCCTTTTTCTTTATTTATTCCTCTTGATGCAGTAAGATGTTTCTTTACCTGATGAGCCTTCAATCGTTTTTCTTTTTCGTCATATTTTTGCCTAACTGCCTCTTTTTCAGGTGTGTCTGTACAAATGGTTGACTTTTTATTTCTAGAACCTCTTGTTTTTCTTTGCGGAGCCTTAGGAAAAGGCCGAACAATTTCAGGCGAGAAAACAGGTGGAGTGGCTGAGAATGACGCAGTTAGCTCAATACTACTTGAACTTGGGATTGAAGATTCGCATAATAAAGAAGATGAAAGTGGCTCCAATTCATCATTGCGTTCAGGATTGTTCTCTCCAGAGTCAGGTCTTTCTATTTCAGACGATGGTGAAAAGCCAAATTCTGGTGTTAAAAACTGTCGTATTTCAATGTTAACTCCAGCATTGTTTTTCCCAGTCTCAGGGTTCGGTGTGCGCATTTCAAGAGATGGTGTTGCACAAGTGTTCTTTTCTGTGTCAGGGTTTGCTCTGTCCGTAACAAAGGAAGATGCAAAGTCAGTTTCTTGAAATACATTACGATTATAGGGGTGAATACCAGTTTTGCAAAAACCAGTCTGAATGCTCGATTGTGTGAAAGCCAGAGGCATAGCAGTTTTGATAATACCTGGTATATCGTAGATTGTCATTGTTTTTCCAGGGTGACTCCACATCCAGTCATCACAAGCAGTATTTATTGCTTTCTTGAAGGGTCCGAACACAGATCTATCCAAAGGTTGAAGTTTGTGCGAACACTGTGGAGGAAATGAAAGCAATGTGATTACATTTTCTTTACAAAAATCCAGTGTGTTGAAGTGAGTGTGTGAGGAATGGTTATCCAGCAATAGCAACACTTTAAGCATTTGAGAAGCATTAGAGAATTTCTTAAAATGTTGGAGAAATACTATGAACGATTGGTCTTGCATCCATACTGAAGAATTTGCAGTCCCAATTGATCCTACAGGTCCATCCCCAACAAAATGATCACGATAACGAACCCGTGGAAATATAAATAGAGGAGGCATAGTATTCCCCAAGGCATTTAGGCCTACTGCAAAAGCAACTGTGACTAATGTGCCTCGCTCAGCTGAAGTAAGAGCTCCCACTTGGCGTACCCCACGTCTTGCTACTACCTTGTCAGGTTTTTTGGGCAGTAATGACGCCTGTTTCGTCAACATTGTATATATCCTGTGGTTCATATTTCTGTCTATCCATAACAGTTTGCAAATTGTCATAAAAAGCTTTTACATTTGTTTTATTAAAGCTCGTTGCTCTTGTAAGGCTAGTTGCTTGAGCTACGCGAACAGAGAGAAGGATTTCTATTCATGAATGGACGAAACCGTTCCTCGCCAGCCACCTCATTCTCCAGCCAAGTAGCAGGTCGCTTCAGATTGTATTTAGTACTAAGTTCGAAAGCTAGCTTCCGCACCTCTTTCGGAGAAAGGCCAAAATATATTTCTGCGCATCGTGTTACATAAAGTGCCAGCTGCTGCTCCTGCTCCTCAGATAACACTTTATTATGTGCGACATATCCCATGCTGACGCTGTCTTCATTCTGGCCTGCAGTGACTCCATCGCGTTTACGAATGTATCGTAGCAAAGACATGCTATTAACTTCGTGCATTTCCGCGGCTCTGCGTATAGAACTCCCGTTTTTCACTTCTTTATAAGCGTCTTCATACTTTGTAATGCCACACTGCCCTCTGTCAGTGTTCCTCAACCTCTTTCTGCGCATGTAGAAAAAATAATTATCTTCGTGTCACAACGGTACCAGAAAATATGTCACAACCGTACCCAACGCACTCCTCCACAAGAAAAACATCGCAATGGCAATACAAAATTTTCTACGTGCGAAGTAATCACTGATATTAAACTACTAATGTTTAACGTTTAACGAGAAGAAACTCTCATTACTTCATCAGTACACATAAAGCAACAATCATTAAAAGAAATGGAATCAAGAAAGTTACATTTGACTGTTGAAAAGTAATGTAGACCGCTGCTAACGTTATTGTCTCGCGACGGCTGACGCAATACTGTGACACAAGTCCACATAGGCACGCCGCTTTTGTCTCCCTCCCACTCTCCACGTTATTCTTTTTTGTTTGGCTAATATGGCGACTGTCACAACCGTACCCTGGCACAACGGTACTCAGTCTACCATAATTTGTTAAAGTTTTATGGTCTTTTTACAGTTGGTTTATTTATTTAAATGGTCGTGGATGGTACTTTTGAATGGTTTATCATGTCTTGTTTGATGCCTAAATTTTAATATTATTGTCATTTACCACAGTCCTGTTTACCTCTATGTGCAGGAGGCACCACGGTATTGCACTAGATCTGGGTGGCCCATATTACCTGTTCAATAATTTTAATCTCATTACGTTTTAACTTCACTTTTAATCTAATTTATTCCTTCTTATTACGTAGTTTCTTCCATATCAGCCTTCCACATAACTTAAGATACTAGAGCCATCTGTTGTGCTTTGTTGTCTTAGCGCGGCTATAAGCGGCCAACCGCCGTTTGGTAATTCTAGTGCCGTTGTCTGTTAGACCGCTGAGCTGTTTGGCATCCAGGCCAGTATTTACCAGTGACTGTGCGCTGTGTTCTACTTGATGCCGTAACAGTTCAAACTACAACTAAACTCCACCCGGACAGGCTACGAAGTCCCAACGTTACCGACAGGCTGCCTTGTGCGCCTCAGCCCACAGACGTCACTGGATGCGGATGTAGATGTGGAGGGGCATGCGGTCAGCGCACCGCTCTCCCGGCCGTATGTCAGTTTACAGGACCGGAGCCGCTGCTTCTCAGTCAATTAGCTCCTCAATTTGCCTCACAAGGGCTGAGTACATCCCCCTTGCCAACAGCTCTCGACAGGCCGGATGGTCACCCATCCAACTGTTAGCCCAACACGACATTGCTGAACATTGACGGGAACCGGTGCTAAGACGTGGCAAAGCCGTTGGCATGACGACATTTCAAATGTATTTGTAGTTTTCCCGTTAGTTTCTTTTATTTGTTTGTCTGACCTTGCTTCCGTTGTGGCTGTGTCTAGATTCCCGAAATTTTCTGTCTAGAATCACACAGTTCCTTTTATTTAGTCTCACGGCCAGATTTTCATCCATAGTGTTTTATGCGTATGTGGCTGACGTAGAGCTTTGATATCCGACATAATGAACTTCATTTGACATTTTTACGTGAGTATTATTTGCGGTTTTAATTGAACTAGTATCACCTGTGGGCGAAATTCGACCAATTGCGTCAGTGAACCTGATCTGTGTTGGTAAATGTCATGTACCTTACAGTGCCTGAAATTTTAACCGCAGTACTGATCCGTTGCAAGTACGGCTTTGTAGTTACGTGTACTCCTGAAATGATAATTTAATTTCTATTTAAATGTTCGATCATTTGAAGACAGTCTTTGATAAAATGCGTTGAAAACTAAATGTTGTGTTAATGGCGACAAATTAACTTTACCCTCACGGCAACGCAACGTGAATGCCATTGTATAACGTAAGCTCACTTAAGACGTGAAATAATTTGCATTACAAAATTTGTACTGTAAATTCATCACACCGCAATTACAGTTCTCAAAATTATTTATGATTATGTACAATGCACATTTAAATGTATCTTTCAGAACGACCATAAAATTACCGATATGAACATCTCCATCTCTAAGTTTTCTTCTTTGTCAGACCCGTTGATGTTCTTCTTCGAGCCTAAAACAAATATAGTTTCCTTATAATACGAGGGGTTGTCGCTGCTCACAACAAGATACTGAAAATGAGGAACACTCTAAATTTTATGGTGATGACGGCAGACGAACACAGGGTTAGTTCCGCCTACTCTTAGACCAAAGTAAGTGAAAAAACAACGCTAATATACAACGTTTGTTGTACACTACGGTTTCTTTACTACTTTTCGTTTTCCACTGTTGCCAACATCAAGGACGTAGGCGTTACGCATTGTGGCTGCCAGGTATGTGTGTGTTACTGCAAATGAGCTCTCTACTGTTGTGGTTGGCAGGAGAGCCAACCGTGTTTTTCTAAAGGAGGCCGAAATGCACGCGTCTCGGCTCACTCAGGCTGGCGTGAGGTCTGGAACCTGACAAGGGAATTAGAATTGAGAAAAACGGACGTAGCTGGTGGAATACTTAACTTTAATCCATTAATGACGAACGTCGCTCTTTATGCTACATGATTCACAATGTCAATAGTACGGATACTGGCGCCTTGCTAGATCGTAGCAAATAACGTAGCTGAAGGCTATGCTAATTATCGGCAAATGAGAGCGTAGAAGCCAGTGAACCATCGCTAGCAAAGTCGGCTATACAACTGGGCGAGTGCTAGGAAGTCTCTCTAGACCTGCCGTGTGGCGGCGCTCGGTCTGCAATCACTGATAGTGGCGACACGCGGGTCCGACGTATACTACCGGACCGCGGCCGATTTAAAGGCTACCACCTAGCAAGTGTGGTGTCTGGCGGTGACACCACATCTACAATATTTAAACACGTACGTTCGTAGAATACAACTTAACGAAACGTTACTTTCGTGTGTCGTTTCTGTCATAACACCTGATCGTTACTCGTGGAAGAAGTTGGTAGCAAAGTCAGAGACAAAGGAATCTTTTCACCTGTGTGTGTGTGTGCGTGTGTGTGTGTGTGTGTGTGTGTGTGTGTGTGTGTGTGTGTGTGTCAACTTCGTTTTAACTCTACCTATGGCTACGTCTACACATATTTTTTCTTTTCTGCACGATTACGGCAAAGGTTTCATTGGGCTCCTCCTATAATGAATTTCCGATGCTCACGTATTACATTATGATCGTTAAATAAAACTTTTATTATCATTATAAATTCCCACATTTCTATCACTTTATCTACGCAAAAATTGCCTGTCTAACTCTGCGTCTTTAACTCTGCCCCTTTAGCAGTCTACTTCTAGACAAATATAGTTTCCGCAAAAAGGAAGTCGCAGTTATTGGGAGTGAAGAATTTGAAAATTAGGAACTTACTTAAAATTTTCTCATAACGACAGGAAATGAGCACACAGTTACTCTTACAGAAAAGTAAACGAAATAATTACGCCAATGTATAACGTTATTTACAGACTTCGTTACTATGATATGTTGATTTCGCTGCTGGCGTCATCATCACCCTAGCAGCTGCCCTAATAGCTGCCCGGTATGCATGTTTTACTACAAATGAACCATGTAAACATGAAAGCCTCTAGAAAGCGATTTCACGAAATGTTGATACTTTCGTGAGTCATTTCTATCATAGCATTTGATCGGTGCGCAGGTCAGAGATTGATAGCGCTTCAGTTTTCGATGTTCAGGTATTGGAGTTTTAATGCGTGATAGAGAACGAAATATCAGTTTTATGAATGTGAAAGCTTCTACTTCCTTTCATCACTCTTAACGGCTATATACACACACCTTTTCTTTGTGCAGATCTACGGAAAAGTATCTAACCAATTATATATGGAGCATTGGCCACCCTGTACAATTAATATTACAATTACTTCAATTTTCATGTTCACGTATTAATATTATGATTTTTGGCGCAGCTTATAACCATGACTTACAATGTTTACAGGACAGTTATTTAATCAGCCTCCTTTTTCCTTTTAGACAATCCGATGATGTCTAACCATGGCGAAACGCGGTAGTTTTAAATAATAATAACTTTGCAAACCGTGACTGTTTCATTCCTAATATAACTATGAAAACTACTTGCTGTCTCAGATAGCCAACGATGGAATGGAATGAATACTGCAAGACTTTTTGTTCACTTCAGGTTGTAAATTCATGGTACCTACAAAAAAATATTTGTCTGCCGTGTAACTGAAACACGCCGAAAAAATTGTCACTTGTAATAGTATGTATTGGCCACGATCGCGTTAAAGTGTAAATGATGAGGTTTATTATTGTTCCATTACCGCCTACAATAAAAGGTATCGCCAATCGTTCGTTGATTGCCCGAGTATTCCCAATGACGTTGAACCTAGAACATGTCCAACCACTGACCAACCGCGGCCACATCACCCTCTGACTACGACACCATTCATATTCTGCGCTGTTTTCGGTCTTAGAATAGATGGTGCATGAATCTACAATACTAAAACGTTTTCCCGGAAAACGGAACCTTGAACACTCTACCAGATGTAGCGAAGTGAAACAAAAATTCGATTTTGTACATTTTGCGAAAGTATTGTTCAAATTTAAAAATTTAAAATGCAGTCATAATCCACTCGGTAAGGGGTATAATCTTGTGTCAAAAGCTTAGCCCAAGAAGATAAGTGTTACAGTTACAAACTCTCTGTCTTGAGGGAGTGCAACTGGCGGCTTGTATATAAACAGATATCAGTCACCAAATATTTGAAAATGAGAACACTTCGGGACTTCGACCAAGTTCACACATAATTTAATATTTTTAAGAAACTTTTTCTCGTTAAAACCCCACACAAACCGGGAAAAGGAGAAAAGTGTATGGCTTATTACATTCTCGCTCTTCGAGCAATACGACTCCAACATCAGACAAGACGTTTTAGTTTATTACTTCTTTACTGCCAACTCCATTCGCAACACGCTTTGCATACAGTATCTACATACATCACTTAATGTACGTCCGACATGATATTTTACAGCTCAGGAGATATGATGTCATAAACATTGAAATGCGTAAAAAAGTAGCTCTTGCTTAAAATGGAATGCCGATTACCTACTTTATATTCATCCCGCATTTCGTAATGAGAGTACTTAGCGGCTTCCAACAAATATTAAGCATAATTTCATACTATTTCTACTCTTTGACTCGCCTACCTGCTTAAAGGTAAATGTTTAACATATTAACTCATTTGTAAAGTAATCAGTCTTTGAAGTTCTTTTACATAAGAAAGTTCGATTCTTTAAGCTCTTTCGCTAATGTTGACTTTGGCTCTTAAATATCCGAACTTAGCAGCATTTTTCTTTTCCAAGAGCAGTACAATGGTTTCGCTCGAGTCTGACATCGCGCCAAGAGCACCTGATGTCTGCAACTCCAAAGCAGGTGTCATCAGGCAAGATAATCGCTTTGTTATATGTCAGTGTCATGACCCACTCTAAACATCTCACGTATGCTGACGGCCTCCCGTTATACACTGAGATGGCAAAGGTCGTGTGACAGTGATGTGCACTTGCACAGATGACGGTGATAGAGAGTACTCGGGGTATAAAATCCCAGTGCATTGACGGAGCTGTCATTTGTACTCACGTGATTCATGTGAAAAGATTTCCAACGTGTTTATTGTTGCACGATGGGAATTAAGTCTTCTAAATTGGAACTGTAGTAGGAGCGAGACGTACGGGACATTCTGTTTCGAAAATCGTTTTAGAATTCAATATTCTGAGATCTACAGTGTCAAGAGTATACCGAGAATACCACATTCCAGGCATCACCTCCCACCACGGCCAACGTAGTGACCGGAGGCCTTCACTTAACGACCGAGAGCAGCAGCGTTTGTGCAGAGTTGTCAGTTCTCACAGATAAGCAACACTGCGTAACATAACTGCAGAAATCAATATGAGACGTACGAAGAATTTATCACTCAGTACAGTGCGATGAAGTTTGACGTTAATGAGCTACGGGAGCAGAGGCCGACGCGAGTGCCGTTGCTAGCAACGCGACGCCGCCTGATGCTCCTCTCCTGGGCCCGTGACCGTATATGCTGAAGCGTGGAAGACTGGAAAATCGTGGCCTGGTCGGAAGAGTCCCGATTTCAATTGGTAAGAGCTGATGGCAGGGTTCTAGCTTGGCGCAAGCACAATGAAGCTATGGACCCAAGCAGTCAACAAAGCACTGTGCAATCCGGTGGCGGCTCCATAATGATTTCGGCTTTGTTTATGTGTAATGGACTAGGTCCTCTGGTCCAGCTGAAACGATCATTGACTTGAAGTGGTTATGTCCGGCTATATGGAGACCATTAGCAGCGATTCATAGGCCATGTTCCCAAACAACGATGGAATTCTCATCGGCCCACAGCTGTTCGCGACTGGTTTGAAGATCATTCTGCACAACTTGGGCGAGTGATTTGGCCACCCAGATAGCCCAACGTGAATTCCATCGAACATTTATTGGGCGTGATCGACAGGTCAGTTCATACGCAAAATTCTGCACCGGCAACACTTTCACAATTATGGACGGCTATAGAGTCAATACCGCTCTGTGTTACTGCAGGGAACTTCCTACGAGTTCAGTCCATGCCACGTCGAATTATTGTACTACGCCTGACAAAACGAGGCCCGACACGGTAGTAGGAGGTATTGTAAGACGTGTATATTTCTACTGTCTATTGTCAAACCACAATTCTGAAAAATGTTTATATTTTATTAATAGGTTTAAGTAGGAATAATTAATATTTGTTATGTTGCAAGTAATTGTGGTATCAGGGAACGTCTGCACCAAATTATTGTTGGCAAGAGAGACCGCACATTAATATAATTTTAAAAAGGGTGGGAGAGACAGCGTATGGATACATTTTAAGAAAATAGCGGGAAAGGCCGCGCATTGATATATTTTGTAATGGTAGTAAGGATTGTCTGCACCAGAAAGCATTGTTGGCAGGAGAGACCGCACTTTAGCGTTCGTAGGAAGTCAGTAGTAAGCGAGATGTGAAGCGAGTCGGTAGCAGGTCTGAAGCGAGAGGTTGAGAGGAGTGGTGTGCCTGTCAGCCACCAGTTATGATTTACAAGAGATTGTAAACGGATGTACAGACACATCAGCTAACTATTATCATAAGAGGAACTAATACACTCCTGGAAATTGAAATAAGAACACCGTGAATTCATTGTCCCAGGAAGGGGAAACTTTATTGACACATTCCTGGGGTCAGATACATCACATGATCACACTGACAGAACCACAGGCACATAGATACAGGCAACAGAGCATGCACAATGTCACCACTAGTACAGTGTATATCCACCTTTCGCAGCAGTGCTGGCTGCTATTCTCCCATGGAGACGATCGTAGAGATGCTGGATGTAGTCCTGTGGAACGGCTTGCCATGCCATTTCCACCTGGCGCCTCAGTTGGACCAGCGTTCGTGCTGGACGTGAAGACCGCGTGAGACGGCGCTTCATCCAGTCCCAAACATGCTCAATGGGGGACAGATCCGGAGATCTTGCTGGCCAGGGTAGTTGACTTACACCTTCTAGAGCACGTTGGGTGGCACGGGATACATGCGGACGTGCATTGTCCTGTTGGAACAGCAAGTTCCCTTGCCGGTCTAGGAATGGTAGAACTATGGGTTCGATGACGGTTTCGATGTACCGTGCACTATTCAGTGTCCCCTCGATGATCACCAGAGGTGTACAGCCAGTGTAGGAGATCGCTCCCCACACCATGATGCCGGGTGTTGGCCCTGTGTGCCTCGGTCGTATGCAGTCCTGATTGTGGCGCTCACCTGCACGGCGCCAAACACGCATACGACCATCATTGGCACCAAGGCAGAAGCGACTCTCATCGCTGAAGACGACACGTCTCCATTCGTCCCTCCATTCACGCCTGTCGCGACACCACTGGAGGCGGGCTGCACGATGTTGGGGCGTGAGCGGAAGACGGCTAAAAGTCCGTCAACTGCACATACGGTTCACGTCCACGCTGTCGCGGCATGCTATCAGTGTTAAAGACTGCGATGGAGCTCCGTATGCCACGGCAAACTGGCTCACACTGACGGCGGCGGTGCACAAATGCTGCGCAGCTAGCGCCATTCGACGGCCAACACCGCGGTTCCTGGTGTGTCCGCTGTGCCGTGCGTGTGATCATTGCTTGTACAGCCCTCTCGCAGTGTCCGGAGCAAGTATGGTGGGTCTGACACACCAGTGTCAATGTGTTCTTTTTTCCATTTCCAGGAGTGTATTATCGAATTAATTTTTTGAGAAACTCAAGACTGCTGAAGATATGTTTGCGCATTGCTTGTTGTAAGATTATTGTAAAAAGTAAGTCCCATCTGAACGTTTGTAAAATGATTTCATTCAGAATGTAATTAATTTTTGCCAGCAATATGGCAGTATTGATTATAATCCATCTCAAAAACCACCAGCGTAAAACTCCGCAAAATTTTGTAGTTGTCAAGAAAAAGTTTAAATATTAATTGCGTAACTTCAGTCAAATTAATTAAAGATTAACGTTAGCTTTTCTATTAAAGAATAACGTCAGCTTTGGTAATAAATACAGCCACTTATTAAGACAGACCACCACCAGCTAACAGAGTATAGTAAAACAGTAAGTATATTCATGTCGCAGTTCGATGTAGCAGTTAGATGGCGATCCAGTAACAGTAAAAAAGGCAAGGAAGAGTTTTGGGTTATTGCAGGTAACGACTGAGGGCCACGACGACGACACATTCTATGTTTCGTAGAAATAATCAGAAAATCACTTTTAATAAGCAGCATTTTAATTTGTATGTGAAGATTGAGAAAGAGAATTAATTTCAAAGGGAATATTTCATTTGTTATTATTAAGCAAGAGATAGAAATCCTGAGGGAAGGTTTAATAAGTTATTGTAAAAGGGAAGGTTGCGTAACAAAACAGATATAGAGGAGACGGTTACTGCCTAACAAAAGAGATATAGAAGAAAGGGGAAGGTTTCAGTATCACATGACTTATTACCTCGCTGCAACTATACAAAAAATTGGCTATGAGCACTATGCGACTTAACTTCTGAGGTCATCAGTCGCCTAGAACGTAGAACTAATTAAACCTAACTAACCTAAGAATATCACACACATCGATGCCCGAGGCAGGACTCGATCCTGTGACCGTTGCGGTCGCTCGGTTCCAGACTGCAGCGCCTAGAAACGCACGGCTGATCCGGTCTGCTTCCCTGTACACCAAGGTCGGAAAACGCGAGCATGGCCGCGATCTGATGTGCGCGCAGTGTCGCAGCAGCGGGTTTACGTCAGAAACCCAAACGCTCCCCGTTGGTCTATCTGCCTCATTTGTTCTGTATTTCATGAACTCTTTCCGCCTTTAGTCTTCCGCAAAACGTCTGACACTAACATCAAAAGAAACCTTAATTTGAGCAGATCACACAGCTACATCTTCTAAGAAGGGATAAGTATGTCTCCACAAGAACTGAAAATAGAGGTATTTCCTACCTTGAATATTTGGTTTTTACTTCTCCATCTTATGGGTAACTATCGCGACGACGAGCTGACAGCAGCATGGAATTTCCACACATTCTGTTTCCTCTACAGACCCTCACTCGTATCTCTCTATGACTTGAACATTCCTATCTGAACACCACAACATAGCTATCTTCTTTTCGTCCTGCTCCATCACGTAACTGCCTTTTCTAAACACCCGTCTTTCAATGATCTCACTCGTTTTAGAGCACGGAGTCACACTACTAATATCAGAGGACAGCTCTCTCATATAACAATAATATCTGCATTGTTTCTGAAAATTCTCCTTAGCCCATTAAAACAAGTGCACGCTGTCCAGTCAGACCTTACTCTTATCACTAAGTCTTCAGTGGCGATAGTCTATCATTACTTCTTTTAGCGTTCGTTAGAATATACTAGCATTAGCTACAGAATGTTCTTAGCTGAAACTTAAAGAGACATTCCGAACAACCAACTTTGCGCCTTTCTTCCATGACATCCTGGAAACAATGGAATAATCCTTCAGGTAAATGCAGTATTTCTTTAAATGGGAAAAACGTTTGACCCAATACCATAGAAAGAATTATTAACGAAAGCACGACGACTTGGAGTATCAAAGAAATGACGACTGAATTGAGCGTTTGAGGTGAGGGAGGAGGCAACGTGTCGTATTGGGTGCATACCTGTCGGCATACATGAAGTAAGTTCAGGTGTAAGTGAAGGGCTGGCCGCTGTGGCCGAGCGGTTCTAGGCGCTTTAGTCCGGAACCACGCTGCTGTTACAGTCGCAGGTTCGCATCCTGCCTCGGGCATGGATGTGTGTGATGTCCTTAGGTTAGTTAGGTTTAAGTAGTTCTAAGGCTAGGGGACTGATGACCTCAGATGTTAAGTCCCACAGTGCTTAGAGCCATTTTTGTAAGTTAAGGAAGTGGTCTGGGAGCACTACCGTTCGTGCTGTGTAATTACAGCCTGGCAGTTAATGTTAACAATAGCATCAGACTTTTTGTAGATGATGCTGTTGTCTACATTGAGGTACCATCAGGAAAAAAATCCGCACTAACATTCCGTTAAATGATGACAATAATTCAAAGCTTCCAAGGACTGGCATCTTGTGTTAAAACAGTGCAGTTCTAAAGACGCGAAAGCATACTGTCCTATGACTACAATAACAGGGAATCTCAACTGGAACCAATGTACTTAAACAAATAAGCAGGTGGTAGATTTCGATTCACTGCTAAAGTACTGGAATATGTAATCAGTCCACAAGGAAGACTGCTTGCAAAACAATCCGACAAAAGCCAAATTACAAAGTTTCAAGACCAGTATTAAGTGAAGACTCTAGATAGCGATGTACTACAACCCTGTACAAACCGCTCCCGTCGGGATTGCTCAGGTAAGATTAGCACAGGCCATCTTTCGGCGAACTGAACCGGCAGAAACACTAACACGTGGTTGAGCGAGAAGTTCTCTTTGCCACACACCTGATATGTAAAGCTCTAGCGGTAGTATTGACATTCCAAAAGACATTCATTCTCACATTCGGAAAGTTTCTGTCTCATATTACTAAACCGGGTCGAAATATATTTATTTACTTATTAGAACATAAGCCTTACAACGGAGGTTCGATGAAATATTTTTTCTTACAGCGTGCATTCTTCTTCCTTTTTGGCTACGTTAGTTTCATATATTCTGCTTTCTACGTCAGGAGTTGATCGATGTTCCTGAATTTTTTTTTCCAAATAGATTCTTGTTGTGTGTGTGCGTTGCGTTTATGTTTGCATCTTTGTAGTCATTTAGAGTCTCTCTAAACTAACCTGGTTGTCCTTTCAGTTCCTAAGGATTTACTTCGTCAATCTCTCACCATCATGCTAGCCAGATGTCCAAAGAATGTATAGTGTGTATTACGTTCTCTCATCGTTCATAGATAGATTGTATTCTGTTTTTGTCCTTGGGACACACATGCTTCTAACCAGGCTTCTTACTATTTTCATCATTTTGTGCGTGCCACCCAGCGACACTGTTGTAGTGTTTCGACACTATGCAGAGCTCAGGTCTCACTGCCATATTGTAATGTGTAATTATTCTGCCCAACGTGAAAGCAATCTTCTCGTAGATTGAGCATCAGAACATTATGGCCACCTACCTAATAGCCTGTATGTCCACCTTTAGTACTGATAACACCGGCGACGAGGTGTGGCATGGAAGTAATGAGGCCTCGGTAGTTTGCTGGAGGGAGTTCGTGCCACATCTACAAACACACAAGTCACCTAATTCCCGTAAATTCAGGGGAGGGGCGCCATGTGCTCTGGCGCCACGTTCAGTCACATCCCAAATGTGTTCGATCGGTTTAAGATATGGCGAGTTGGGAGGGTCAGCATATCAATTGGAACTCGCCACTGTGTTCCTCGAAGCGCTCCATCACACTCCATGCCTTGTAATGTGGCGCATTATGTTCTTGAAAATGCCAATGCCTTCGGGAAATATGATCGTCATGAAGGGGTGTATGACGTCTGCAACCTGTGTACGATATTCCTTGGCCGTCATGACGCCTTGCACAAGCTTCACTGGAAGCACCGATGCCCCATAGCATAATGGAGCCGCCGCCAACTTGTCTCCATGCCTCAGTACAGGCGTCAAGGAGCTGTTCCCCTGGACGACGGCGGATTCACGCCGTCTCACCGACATGAAGAAGGTATCAGAATTCATCAGACCATGCAACGCTCTGCCACTGCGCCAACGTCAGTGCCGATTTTCAAGTGCCCACTTCAGTTGTAGTTGCCGATGACGTGGTGTTAACATTGGCAGTCGGCTGTGATGTCTCATCGATAAGAGTATTCGGTGGACTTTATGTTCAGACACAGTTGTCCTCTGCCTAGAATTAAAGTTTGATGTTAGTCCCGCCACATTTCGCCACCCGTCCTGTTTTAGCAGTCTGCCTAGCCTACGACGTCGGACACACGCACTGAGATTAGAATTATATATTAATACCTTCAGCTGCTCACAGGCGTTGATATGTATCAACGGGGACAGGTGAAAATGTGTGCCGCTGCCGGGACTCGAACCCGGGATCTCCTGCTTACATGGCAGACGCTCTATCCATCTCAGCCACCGAGGGCACAGAGGATAGTGCGACTGCAGGTACTATCTCGCTCACGCCTGCCGCGAGACCCACATTCTCACCTTATATGTCCACACACTACATTGTAGTGTCCCTACCCAACACACTCATTACCGGTGGAAGATATTCGTACCAAGTCCCGTAAGAGTTCTGATAATATGTGTGCATCCGCACATAAGAAGGTCATGTCCCGTATTGCCAGAACTATATACTTATATGGATATGGTGTCTGTTGTTTCGGACATGTCATACAGATCGTGGCCTTCTCATCCCGCACACGGACAGCACGTTCATTCTTACTACATTCACCGTAAGCGTGTCTGGCTAACAGCCATTTCTCGAAAGGTGAGGCTGCTATTGCCTGGATATGTTTATATCGGTGGTCATAATGTTCGGACTGCTCTGTGTATACGTTTCTTGTGTTCTAGAATGCAATATTTATCTTATTTACTTCCATTTCTAGACTGTCCTAATTTGTGTTAATGCTTACTAGCTACTCACGAAAATATTTAACTATGGTGACTTCCTTTTTTTTTTAGTACTTCTGTAAACGATTTTTGACGTGTGCTATAAATTCTGTATTTGTGAAAAAAATTATAAAATGATTTTTCCTACTTGCAAATTTAGGTTTTTCTCTTTGGACTGTTGAATTTTCTGGTGTACCTGTGATCAAAGCAATGTTACCTGCGAGTGTAGACAGTTCACACAGATGTCGTCATTTTGATTTTCAGACTTGATACCTTTCTTGTTGGATCGTCCTAATCTTTAATCAGCTTCTCCAGTGGCTGTTGAAAAGCAAAACATATTTCTTCCTTATGTAAGCATAGTCTGTAGAGCTATTTAATTTTATTGTAATTCAAAACCTTTTTCATGTTCTATTCCCTAGCCTCACATAAGAAAGAACCTTTGGCCCATAATATATGCTAAATAAAAAATAATAAAACAAATTTGATTTGAGTAATGACTTCTATATGAGGCTTACATTGCCTCACAGTGATGGGCAGTTTGGAGGATGTGGGAAGATAAGGACCAGACGAGCCGAAATTCTCTGAGCCACGTGGCTTCTTGTTTTAATCTGTATTGGGTGCACTAACTGAGACACAAGTGCAATATTTCCACTTGTTTTGCATCACTGAATGATTATTATATCTCCCCTTGACCTAATTCGCAGGAGATAAGTGCTATTCATCTACTTGTTCCTGCCAGAAAATGAAATCTGCTTCACTTCTATTTGAGAAAAGGACGGACTGTGTCTCTTCAACACTATTCAATGAAACATGCATTAGACACTTGTAAGCTTCCCTCTTATCAAGCAGTCTAGTTGCTAAGCCAGAAGTAATAATGTGTTCTCGAACATGACGTTCTACTGTTCGACCAGTAGCTGATGCTTCAATCAACGTCACTGGCTCCTGCCTGGTTACCGCTTGGCTGCTTCGTTGATACTGCTTTGATAATGACTTAGCTGCCATTCTATACGTTTCTTAGGGATCTTTTCCACTGAGGTACGATTGCGCCTGACGCCCTTCATTACCTTCCTGGTCTTCTGGAACATTCTATTGCTATGCATCCGTACTAATTTATGTCTAAAAGACGGGATTCTTAATCGAATCTTTCCATCATGAATGTGGCTTGGTGCCTTCGCGTCTTGGCCTTCTGACAAGCACTGCCCACGTGCTTGTGCCTTGGATGACCTTCTAGTGTTTATTCTGTGGTCCGCTGTTTACTGACACATTATCTTTTCTAAATATCCTGTCCTCTTCCTTGGTGTCTCGTAGAGCACACGCTTGCCCAGGAATTTAGGCTAAACGTTTCTTTTTATAAAGTGGTTTATAACGGAAATGTTCCCCGAACAAGACACGTAATGTCTACTGTGACAGTACTTCCCGTGACAGTAGCTCCATTCCTCCTCGGCGCCTAAGGACGTCTATTCTCCGCAGGCCTATGGCATAACATTAACATTCCTAAACTTGAGGTTTCGCATCTGACACCACTATGAGTTCTTCTATTAATTGCCATAAGTTCATCTCCTCGTCCTCCCTCTCCTGATTGCTGCGTTCAGCCCATTACTTCTTGTCGAGAGTCCCAAAGCAATATAACCCCCTCTAGTAAATAAATTAAATCAACTTCTCTGAATTTCCTTTACCTTAAAATAATTGTCTCATAATTGGCCAAAGCCTACAGACTCGCGTGATCTGGAAGAACATCATAAGAAGTCATATTCCGATATGAACTGCACGAAGACATTTGCCGTATAAGTGATTAGATTGTTGCTATATTGCTATTTTCGACGTCTATTTCTAAACATTCATGGTGGTGTCTGTTTGTTCTATATAATGTCTCCCTACCACTTTCGCGCAACGACGCTCTGAGCGTGTTTTTAGGGAATTAACTAGTTTGAACCTGGGACCTGTTGCTGGTAAGGAGACGCCAGACCACACATGACATGTAGAATTCAGAAGAGTTGAGTGAGACTAGCGATGATATAACCAAATACTTAATGATCTCAGCGTCAGCTCCACTGCACTCCCTGTAAAAGAATCTTAATACTAACTAAATTTAGTGGAAAGGGTTCAAGGCTTCCCTATTTTTAGTTAGCTGGTAAAATAACGTCGAAAAAGCAGTTAAGTTTACCACTGGAAATTTTATTCTACTCACAAAACATCGTTTATAAATTGCACTATTGATAGAAGGAAATGTTTTAATACAGGATGGTAAAAACCAACTGCGTTCAACAAAAATGTGAACGAATATTCCCTGAATTGGTTTCCAAGTTCTACAATCGATGGAAGGATGACCTATGCCATATCACATCTATAATCTAGGTTTAAATTAAGTTTCACAAAAGAGAAAACTATCAATATGGTCTACAGTGAGCCTCAATTATCTTTAATTACTTATCTAACTTGTCGTAAATTACAGTGGCTGATGTGGCTTCTCAATAACTATATAAAAGAAAAATCATCGCGTTTCTGATCTGTTCTTCAAGTGGCAAATGTGAACACCATGAGTTTTAATTAACGATCGACACTAGTATTACGCAAAAAAGGGTGTAACAGATGAGTCTTCTGCAGTTCTGAGTGAAGCCTTATGCGCTCAAAAATGCGGCATCGCGTGCGTTCATTACCTTTTCGGTGTTTAGGCAGCGTCAGGGCGACAGCGGCCGGCGCACCAGCCATCCAGCTTGCCGTCTCGGAACTAACTCTCCTAACTTCTCCTTACTACATTTACCGAAGTTGGTTTGAAAAAGAACCTATCTGGCTGTGTTTTCATCTGACCAATATGGGTCTCAATGTTAACCTTAAGCTTCGCCTACAAAAATTCTGTCTATCCAATGAGAAACGTTATACTTTTCGTGGTGGGGCAATGTTTTTAAAGTTTGCAACGTAACAGGGACGCAAAAAAGTCTCACGCTAAAACGTGGTTAGCTGGCGACGTGGGTGTCCAACCCCTCCCTTATCGTAGGGCCTTCTAGCTTAACACGGTTCTGCTCTCGGCTTCTGTTCTCGTTTCTCCCCTCGGAACTGCGTCGGTCCCTCGGTGGGAAGGTACGACAAGCATTTAGGCATTCTTGTGTTAGTCTGTGGTATTCCATTTGCTCACTCGTTACTCGTGTTACTTTGGTTAATTTAATGTCACGATTTATTCGGAGCTACGTGACATACTACTGGAGTTGCTTAACATGTCAGGGTTTTCATGGAAGGTGTTGGATTTGTGTGACACCTTACATATTTTCCACCTAAAATATGGATGGTGCGAAAATTTTGTTACGAAATTGTTGTCTACAGCTAGTATAAAAGATAAAATTCTATCAGACACAGCCAAGGACACGGAAGGGTGGAATGTATGTTGAAAGGAATTAATAGTGCATTAATATAGTTTCAAGAAACACGACGGTAACGGAATGCTGTGGACTTTAAACGGGCAACGCTGAGAGAATTAAATCAGGAAATGAGACACAAAGTTGTGAACGTCTTTCTTTGGGGGGGGAGGGGGGGAGGGGGGGGGGGGAAGAAGATAAATAATGCTGATCGAAGTAGAGAAGATACAAGAGACATAATGGCAAAACAGAGAGAAAGAAAATCGTTTGTGAAAAAGTGAAATATCAAATACAAATGTAAATGTCTGGAGGTCTTTTCTGAAGGTATTTGTCGGAAACACCCCTGAGCGGAAGTAGAATGTGGACATAAAAGCAGATATGTTGGTTGGTTGTTTGGGGTTTAAGGGACCAAACAGCAAGGTCATCAGTCCCTTGTTTCGAATGTGGTCCATTCCGCTAATGTGACATCTCAGGAAAGTCAGAACAATAAAAAAGGAAAAGGCTAAAAATGTAAAAGAGCAGTCATGTTGTCAATGGTAAAAACAAAATGAGGGAAGTCAGCAAGAGAACGAACCCAACGCTGTGCTGTAGCAGCAGAGGCAAGACCACCTGCGACTTAAAAGGTGCAACCGCTAGAATGTAGAAGTACGTATGGGAAAAGGAGATTAACCAATCCTTTAAAAAAGGTAAAAACAGAGTAAAAGGGGAAGAAAAGAGGATCTCGGTCAGGGAGGTGAGTCGGGAATCTCCAAGCACGGCTTACAGTGGGAGATACTCCAACACTCACCGCCCTGCCCCAACACCAGAGAGATTAAAAACCTTAAAACTGAGAATAAAAACCACTTTCCCGGAGGAAACCGAGAACCAGAGAGACCATCCGGGAATCGTCAGCCAACATCAAAGGTAAAGTGTGGGGGAGTCTGTACTTAGCACGCAGAGCCAAAAGAAGGGGGCATTCAAGCAAAATGTGGGCTACTGACTGGAAGGCTCCACAACCACGAAGTGGGGGTGGCTCATCACGCAAGGAAGAACGCCACGGGCCTGGTGTCACCTTAATCTCACAGTTTATTAGACAGGGAATAGCCTCCCAAGAGTTGGCCCATGACTGTGCGAAGTGGGATTTAATGTGAAGCCGTAAACCCGCTGCAGGACGGGTTACATGAACGGGGGGTAAGTGACTGCTCCCCCAGCCAAACGATCAGCGAGCTCATTACCCGGGATACCCACATGGCCAGGCACCCAAAGGAGGTCAATGGAACAATTAGCACGGTGAATATCAACGAGATGGTCATGGATGGCAGAGACCAAGGGATGGCGCGAGAAACACCGGTCAATAGCCAGAAGGCCACTCATTGAGACTGTAGATGACAAAACGCAGTTGTGTTGGGACTGTTTAATAAAGGTAAGGGCCTGGGAAATTGCCATCAATTCCGCAGTAAACACCCCACATGTAGGTAGCAGAAGATGATTTTCCGTTCCAACAGAGGACGTGAAGGCGTATCCCACATGATAAACAGATTTAGAGCCATCAGTGTAAAAAACAACAACTCCCATAAAATTTGGCGGAAAAAGGAATGGCACACCATTGGGGGGATGGAATCTTTCGGACCTCGGCGGAGATCCATCCGAATTCGAGGCCGAGGAACTAACCAAGAGGGGGGGGGGGGGGGGCGAGGGGAGGAAGCGAGGAAGACAGGACAAAGAAAGAAGTTGAAAATCACGCCAAAGAGACGCAAGGCGGAGCCCAACCGGTAAACCCGCCCGAGGGCGGGAATTGGGTGGGCGACGTCCATGCCCTGGGAACAGGATAGAATAGGAAGGATGAGTGGGAGAGGAACGAGTAGCGGGTGCATAAGACACCAGAAGCTGGGACCGCCGAACAAAAAGGGGTGGGGGGGATCCCAGCTTCAGCCAGGAGACTATCAACAGGGCTAGTAGGGAAGGCACCGGTGGCCAAACGGATACCACGATGGTGTACTGGATCCAGCACATGCAGTGTGAAAGGAGCAGCTGAACCATAAACTTGTCAACCATACTCCAAGCGAGAAAGAACTAAAGCACGATAAAGACTGAGAAAGAGGGAACGGTCCGCACCCCAAGAGGAGTGGAAGAGGAAGCGAAGAACATTGAGTTTACGGAAACATCCTACCTTCAGAAGTCTGATACGGGGCAGCCAAGTGAGCTTGTTGTCGAAAAGAAGACCCAGGAAACGAAACTGGGACCACAGGCAAATGTTGTGCATCGAGATATAGCTCTGGATCAGGGTGGATCGTAGTACGGCGACAGAAGTGGACCACCAGCGATTTTAGAGGAGAGAATTGAAACCCGTGTGAGAGGGTCCATGCAGAGGCACGCCGTATAGCTCCATGGAGCTGCCGCTATGCAGAGGCCATCGAATAGGAACCAACCCAAATGCAGAAATCATCCACATACACGGCAGGCGCGACCAAAGGATCGACAGAGGACACAAGCCCATCGATAGCAATAAGGAAAAGAAGGACACTCAAGACAGAACTCTGTGGGATGCCCGTCTCCTGGATCCGTGGAGAACTAAAAACAGTACCAACCCGAACCCTGAATGACCGATGCAACAGGAACTGGCGGATAAAAATCGGGAGTGGGCCCCAAAGACCCCACTGATGAAGGGTAAGTAAGATGTGATGGCGCCAGGCCTTGCAAAGGTCAAAAAATACTGCAACCAAATGGCGGCGATGGGAAAAAGCCAGCCGAACTGCGGATTCCAAGCCAAGTAAATGATCGATTGGAGACCGTCCCTCTCGGAGGCCACACTGGTAAGGGGACAATAGATCCCGAGATTCGAGGACCCAATTGAGCCGACAGGCTACCTTCCGTTCAAGTAACTTACAAACAATATTGGTCAGACTAATTGTCCGATAGCTGTCAACAAATATACGGTTCTTACTAGGCTTAAGGACAGGAACCACGATGCTATCCCTCCACTGAGAAGGGAAGTCACCCTGGAGCCAGATACGGTTAAACACCCGAAGAATATGTTGCCGTTGTGTAGCACTGAGATGTTGGAGCAGTTGGTTATGAATAGAGTCTGGGCCAGGGGCCGTATCATGAGAAGAAGATAGAGCAGAAAGAAATTCCCATTTAGTAAAAGGTACGTTGTAAGATTCTGACTCACAAAGGGGTAAAGCATAAGGTGGAAGCTTCAGCCTGCTGTTTCTGGTGAAGGAAAGCAGTCGGATAGGAGGCTGATGCTGATGCCAGTGCAAAATGGGTCGCAAGATGTTCCGCAAGAACTAATGGGTCGTACAAAGGCCATCTGGGAGGTGAAGGCCTGGGAGGGTGGACTGCCTATGGAAACCATGGAGAGAGGAAAGTGTAGCCCATACCCGTGACAGAGGGACAGTAGAACCAAGGGAAAAAAACAAATCGTTCCCAACATATCCGCTTGCTCTGTTTGATTAAATAACGGGCTTTAGCGCGAAGACGTTTAATGTTAGTAGGGCTGGCTACGGATGGGTGCCTCTTAAAGTGTTTCAAAGCTCGAAGGCGATCACAGATGGCAATGGCAATGGCCGTACTCCACCACGGGACTTGCCGGCGACGAAATGGTCCAGATGAGCGCGGGACAGCAAGGCTAGCAGCACGTACAATCGCGTCAGACACGTCAGGTAGGACGTCATCAATACAACCCGACAAAGAGGGAGAAAACACGACCTGTGCAGTGTATAGAGGCCAATCGGCGCGTTGGAAAGACCAACGAGGTAACCTGTCCATCGGGAAGCGGGAAGGGAGAGAGAGAGAGTATCAACGGGAAATGGTCACTATCACAAAGGTCATCTTGTGGCGACCAGTGTAATTAAGGGAGGAGAGAGGGAGAAGAAAGAGAAAGATCAATGGCAGAAAAGGTACCATGACCGGCATGTTAGTAGGGGAGTCAGTGAAGGACGGGATCATCCTACGGCATCAAGAAATAGTCAATTTACGAGTAGTAATGGAGGGAGGTGTGGAGGGGAGGGAGAAGGGGTCGGGTTTAATATTTTAAAGGCAGACTGAGGCCAGAATACGGCAAGGCGGCACAAATGGATGCAGGTTGCAGAAACTATGCAGAGAAGAGCTTGGTAAGCTTCTACCGTATCCATCAGAAACGACACGTTCCCTTCCAAGCATTTTTTAAAAGTGTTATGCACCGTTTCCAGATACGTCGAGTGCAAGCATGCGAATCGTTTGAAAGTCGCACTCTGGACGAGCTACCGTTACCAGCAGTGGCTGCTGTTAACAGGTGGCCCACGTGGGGATGGATAGCACGGAAGAAGCAAGGGCTGATGGTAACGCATGCAGTAGCTTCGGACCCCGATCAGTTAACGATATGAATATAACTATCATATAAACACGTAAACAAATTAGAAATTCAGAGCTCAGGGAGAGTTTCAGTAATCGTACTAAGACGATACATGAAACAGAATTTCAAAATAAACAGATTTTAGTAACAGCAAGTTGGGATCGTACTGTGTAAACGGTTACTCACGATAGTTTACAAAGATGCACGAAGTTCCGTTCAAAGTTATATCAGTCTTAACGTTGAGGGCAGGTGATCTACAGAGGTAACAAAAGTGAGATGCAATACTGTCGTATGGGACACCCACAGTAGCGAAATTAATAATTTAGTTAAGACACACACGAATTACAGACATTAACTGCTTTTGTATTCCGCCTGGATAGGCGGCGCATGGATCTGCTCCTGTGAACTGCAAAACAGGCCGAGGGTGAAGGACGCGAGTAGGAGTATGAAAAGGTGAAGTACTTCGGGACTGCGTACAGGTTAAAGCTCTTTTACTGATGTATGAACATATACAAATTATAGTATTACTTAACGTTGCGTACAGATGATCGCGTAGGTGCAAAGTCGTTCATGTATCAAAACTAACAGTTACGAGTATTTGGACAAACTATCATTGAAGTAACAAAGGCAAAGTCTGTCATGTTTAGCCCCCTATTAAATAGAACCTAAGTTGGTTGGTCTTCTGCTATTGATCAAATGGGTTGAATCTGAAGCTGCGCTCGTAGAGCTGCACAGCACCGGCTAGAGGGCGGTGTCGTAGCGCCAACCTGTATCTACGCCGTGGCATCGTAGCTGTCGATACCACAGCTGCGAGTGAGCATTGCATGAAATCACTGGGTAAAGTCGAAACTTTCTACCGGACCGGGATCCGAACCAGGGTCTCCCGCTCACTAGGCAGAGGCTGTGACCACTGAGGCATGCGGACACTGTGCCCAGTGTAGCCGCACGGTCCACCATAGCACGCCTCCCGTCAGATCATAATTCTCAACTTAGCCACGCACTACTAATGTAGTGCCCTTGCCATGTATCGTCATTATTCGCGGAGTTTCTCCGATTCGTATAAGACTTCGAGACGGCAATGATTTGCTGTTGCACATCAGGGTCGGTTCAACTTTAGACAACTGGGTCCGTAAACCTGGTACGACTAAATTAAGCTGAAAAATATAAACGTTCTTTTAGTAATGTGACAATTTCCGGGTATCTTGTGATCATTCATCACTACTGAACTGGCTTCGACACGAGAAGAGCGGCTCAATAAAACTGTCGTATACCTGCTTACGCGAAAGAAACTACTGAACCACGAGAGAGACTCCGCGCGGTAGGTGACAGGTGACATGAAACAAGCAACGCTACAGCCCCAGTGCAAAGTATTGGCAGGTCGTTAAGAAATATTGATTGCCCTATTGCTCCGCACGTCGGTCGGCGTACAATACGTGAAGTGCCACCGAAGGACAGAAGAACAGTTTATTAAGAAATGATGGTACCACTGTGTAATCTTTTTTTTTGTACAAGCATCTTTTATCCAATTAGTGAAAGAATAGTACTGGCAGTGTTAAAAGTCGCGTCAAAACGGTCTACGGATTGGAGACCACAACAACAAAAATAATTACAAAACAGCAAGAAAGGAATCTGTTTGTGAATTCCGAGTGCGCGACTTATTTCCTGCAGCTTGCACCTCGACCCAGCCCATGTCGTCTTCAAACAACGTCGAATCCAGAGTGGTGTACGCAGCCCGTGCGCCCACGTGGCTGTTCAGGACACCCTTAGCGCCCACGTGGCCACTGACGTTACGCCCACGGTGTTTACAATGACAGGCGCGCGGCCTGTTAGCCAGACCAGACAGGAACCAGAAAGGACGGCCTGCTCTGTCCCGCCGCCTCCAATCAATCACCGGCCGCGGGCCTCTGCTGCAATCGCGGCCAACTGGGTCACCGGCAGCTGGAGCCGCCTCCGCCGCCGCCGCCGCTGCAGCTGGCCGCGTCCTGACGGCTCACGTCGGCGGAGCTCTGCGAGTGAATGGACGTCTGGTCCGCACAGAGCAGCAGCTGTACACCGCGTGTTACCATTCAGGCACTACCTCATGGAGTATGAAGTACCGACGTCTGTGGACCCTTGGCGGTGTAGGGGACTCAAGCTTATAAGTCAATGCAACCAAAAGGTCGACCATTTATAACACTTATTTTGATACTCGCATCACATACTTGTTTCGTAAATAAAAAACGCCTTCTCTTGCTGCACTGTGTTTTATTCTCCCAGACGCATTTCACCTTTTTTTCACTTTACGACACTATCAGTGGAATCTATCTACATCTACATCCATACTCCGCAAGCCACCTGACGGTGTGTGGCGGAGGGTACCCTGAGTACCTCTATCGGTTCTCCCTTCTATTCCAGTCCCGTATTGTTCGTGGAAAGAAGGATTGTCGGTATGCTTCTGTGTGAGCTCTAATATCTCTGATTTTATCCTCATGGTCTCCACGAAAGACATACGTAGGAGGGAGCAATATACTCCTTGACTCTTCGGTGAAGGTATGTTCTCGAAACTTTAACAAAAGCCCGTACCGAGCTATTGAGCGTCTCTCCTGCAGAGTCTTCCACTGGAGTTTATCTCTGTAACGAAGCGCGCTGTTCTCCGTTGGATCTTCTCTATCTCTTCTATCAACCCTATGTGGTACAGATCCCACACTGTTGAGCAGTATTCAAGCAGTGGGCGAACAAGCGTACTGCAACCTACTTCCTTTGTTTTCAGATTGCATTTCCTTAGGATTCTTCCAATGAATCTCAGTCTGGCATCTGCTTTACCGACGATCAACTTCGTATGATCTATAATGATACACTCATGATACACTTTCATTTTGTTTGCACAAACAAACCAAACAGGGCGAGATATATAGAGAATTCAAAGTAGTTACGTCTTTAAGTTACTGTTTTCGATAAAATGTCTGTATTCGTGACAGAAAATTGATAGTGCATCACAACAATATGGGCGATCTTCAGCATGCGACCAGACGAGAGGAAACGCAGATGCCAATCAAAATCGCGAAGGTAAGTTATCACTTATTTATATAAAAAGTGAGAAGTGAACTTTTTTATAATCTACGCATAATACATATCAAAACACAGAAAACCTAAGAAGTATTTGCTGAAAACTAAAGGCTTTTCATTTCTGTTATGTTTATATCCGTGTGGGTACGTGTGTGTGTGTGTGTGTGTGTGTGTGTGTGAGGGAGAGACAGAGAGGAAGAGAGAGAGAGAGAGAGAGAGAGAGATGCATGACCTTTTCTGTAGAATGTTGAATATCAATGTAGTACCTGTCAGAAAATGGTTGAAAATTTGTACTTTCATTTGATTTGCGTTTTGGATTAAATGTTTTGTGGAGAGGTTCATAGAGAAGTGAGCGGAAACGGCATTGGGTGGTATTATTATTATTATTGTTATTATTATTATTATTATTGTTGTAGTAGTTCTACTCTATTATTTTATCTATTAGTGTAAACAATGGCCGGCCGCTGTGGCCGAGCGGTCCTAGGCGCTCCAGTCCGGGACCGCGCTCCTGCAACGGTTGCAGGTTCGCATCCTGCCTCGGGCATGGATGTGTGTCATGTCCTCACCTTAGTTAGGTTTTGTAGTTCTAAGTTCTAGGGGACTAATGACCTCAGATGTTAAGTCCCATAGCGATTAGAGCCATTTGATTTTGTAAACAATGAGTTGTTTGATATGTGTACACGCAAACAAACTCGTCACTCATCAAAACCTATAGGATACTTCCCGTTTAAAATGATCAAATTTGGAAGTATAAATAAAGGAAAATAACTGAAAATTGTTAGTTTGTAATTATATCATAAGAAATAATATTTCTTTTGTCATTTGTTATCCGACGTCGTACTTGATAATAAAACAGTCAGTAGATCTGCATTCATGCTGACCGGGTCGCATTGGTAAAAGCCAAACAACAGGCAGGGAATGACTTTATTGCTCATGTGACGCCTTCCGGAATGTATCCATCATGCGATACAGAGGAGCACATAGATATCTCGTTTCTAGCTGTATGTGAAACAAATATTCGCATACTAGACTGATGATGGAAAAAATCCGAAACGCGTCAGATGAACAATAAAGTCATCCTTGCTTGATATCCGCCTTTCACCACTGCGACTCGGTCAGCCTGAATGGAGAATTACTGGTTACTATAAAAACGATCGCCTGTTTCATGCATGGCTTTATGTCACATTTGTATCATTGGAATTGAAGAATTCTCGAAAATCTTGGAATGCCGGGACCGATATCTTACCATTCCCGGAATGAATGAACTGTTTGTATACGTAACTAAGTTTGCATGGAACCCTCAGTAACCTAGTCCTACTCGCAGCGAGACAATTATTTAATTTCATTTTATTGTCATTTTGCTGCAAACGGAAACCTAGTGACTGAATCCATCTCAAATGCGTTACTTTCCAGCCTCGATTCTGGAGGTTAAGACTTTGTTGCTGCCGCCCCCTCCTACAAATATATATAATTTACTGTCACACCCAGTTGAAACGAGCCATATCTGCATAAATGCTATGCCCGCTACCACGCGGTGCGTGGCGAAGAGTACCTTTTACGACTGCTAGTAATTCCCTTTCCAGTTCCGTTTGCAAGTGGATCAAGGGAAAAACAACTGTCGTCTGGAAACTGGATATATAGGGTGTCCATAATTAAGATGCTAATTTCAAAACGTTATAGAATTACTACTGAGAATGATGTCAGTTTTGAACAGCATATTATTGACGCAGGAGGAAACGTCAAGGAACAAAATGAAACATGTGATGAAGGTTTTGCACATAGATGGCGCTGAAAGCATCTTAACGCAATAGATTGTGCCAGACGAATCGCAACACAACGGCTATGGTTTGAGTTGAATATTATACCATCTGTACTCTGCGATACGCGTGACAGCACAGATTCAGTAGTAAACAGTCGTGGCACTGTTAGTTACGTAACCACCAGGGCAAGGTTGTACCACTTCGGATGGGAAAAATAGGTTTTTAAGCCTTAGGACAAAAACGACACAAAAAGAAAGTGTCATGGGTTTTTAATTGTGCTGGAGTCAAAAACCGAATAGAAAGCACAATGACAACGGTTTGTGTTAACAGCACTTATTAGTGCATCAACGCCATAAGCATTGAATACATACTTCGATAACCAAGACAAGAAACTGATATCGCATGACTAAGTGTTAGCATAATGGACAACGTCATGGTTTATGGACTCGCAGGCTGTAGATTGGCATTCCGCTACATGCGTATACAAGCGTCGTTAACAAATTCTATGAGTTTCGTATGAATGTAATAAAGGTATGTTCTGCAATATTCGACGGTATTTACATTTCCGACTGATTAGAGAAATACGAAATGGATATATAGCGACTTCCGAGTGTCTGGTCAGGCAGGAACCTAAGATAAGAGCTAAAACTGCTGCGAGAGAAAGGAGCTACAACATATCCTTCCTTTTCACAGAGTCGATAGCATTTTCTGCGACTGTCGATATTGAGTTGTGACGTCAAAATGACGTCACGTTTTCAGAATGTCTCGTGAAGTGAACGTTACCCAGGCCCAGTCTCGTAGTGAACATACGATATACTACAAACTATAATACACGTAATTAATTAGTAAATTATTGACGAAAGCATCTCACTCCGCAGAAAGCACACTTGTATGAAAGCATTAACCGTCGATAAACCATTGTTTTGCTGTGGTCTTCACTCCGAAGATTGGTTTGATGCAGCGTTCTTTGCTACTCTATCCTGCACAAGCCTCTTCAACTCCGAATAACTACTGCAACCCAGATCCGTCTGAGTCTGCTTACTGTAATCATTTCTTGGCTTCCCTATACAGTTTTTACCCTCCACACTTCCATCCAATACTGAATTAGTGATCACTTGATGTCTTATAATGTGACCTATCAATCGATTCCTCCTTCTTGCCAGGTTGTGCCACAAATTTCTTTTCTCCCCAATTCCTCCTGACTAATTGCATGATCTACCCACCCAATCTTCAGCATTGTGCTGTAGCACCACATTTAACACCTTTACTTCTTGTCTAAACTGTTTATCGTTCATGTCTCACTTCCATACTTGGCTATATTTCATACAAACAATTTCAGAAAAGAATTACTAACACTTAAATCTGTATTCGATTATAACAAATTTCTGTTCTTCAGTAAGGCTTCGTTGCCATTGCCACTCTACATTTTACGTCCTCTCCTCGTCGATACACGTCCATGAAGTCTTGAGAGGATCGTACCGAACGCGGACGAAAGGTTATAGCAGTCCATGTGGTTGTCGATACTGCGATGCGCACCAGAAAGGCAAGTCGTGGAGCGCACGTCACAGCACGTGACACTGCATGTCTTACGAGTGCCAGCAGCCGTCTCCGGCGGGGAGCCAGTAACTGCACTGAAGGGCGAAAGAAACTGGTATACATGCCTAATATCGTGACGGGCCTCCGTGAGCACGCAGAAGCACCGCATCACGGCGTGGCATGGACTCGACTAATATCTGAAGCACTGCTGGAGCGTATTGACACCATGAATCCTGCAGGGCTGTCCATAAATCCGAAGAGTACGACGGTGTGGGAAGCTCTTCTGAATAGAACGTTGCAAGGCACCCCAGTTATGCTCAATAATGTTCATGTCTGAGGATTTTGGTGCCCAGAGGTAGTGATTAAACTCATGAAGGTGTTCCGGGACCCACTCTGTAGCAATTCTGGACTTTTGGGGTGTCGCATTGTCCTACTGGAATTGCCCAAGTCTATCGGAATGCACAATGGACATGGATGCAGGTGATCAGCAGGATACTTAAGTACGTGTCACCTGTCAGAGTGGTATCTAGACGTATCAGGGGCCGCACATCACTCCAACTGCACGCATCCCACACCATTACAGAGCCTCCATCAGCTTGAACAGTCCTCTGCTGAAAGGGTCCACGGATTCATGAGGTTGTCTCCATCCGCTCGATACAATTTGAAACGAGGCTCGTCCGACCAAGCGACACGTTTCCAGTCATCAACAGTCCAATGTCGGTATTGACGGGCCCAGGCGAGGCATAAGCTTCGTGTCGTGCAGTCATCAAGGCTACACTAGCGGGCCTCCGGCTCCGAAACCCAGATCGACTATGTTTCGATGAATGGTTCGCACGATGACACTTGTTGATAACCAGCACTGATATCTGCATCATTTTGCGGAAGGGTTTCACGTTAACGTTGAAAATTCTCTGCAGTCGTCGTTGGTCCCTCTTGCAGCATCTTTTTCCGGCCTTAGCGATGTCGGAGAATTGATGTTTTACCGGATTTCTGATATTAACGGTACAGTCGTAATACGTTAATGCGGGAAAATCCCTTCTTCGTCACCGGACGGAGTGGACGAGCGGTTCTAGGCGCTACAGTCTGGAACCGAGAGACCGCTATGGTCGCAGGTTCGAATCCTGCCTCGGGCATGGATCTGTCTGACGTCCTTAGGTTAGTTATGTTTAAGTAGTTGTAAGTTCTAGGGGACTGATGACCTCAGAAGGCAAGTCCCATAGTGCTCAGAGCCATTTGAACCATTTGAACCCTTCTTCATCGCTATCTAGGAGATGCTGAATCGGACCGCTGGTGCGGCGACTATAACTCCACGTTCAAACTCACTTAAGTCTTGATAACCTGCCATTGCAGCAGCAGCTACCGATCTAACAACTGCGCCAGGCACTTGTCTTATACAGGCTTTGCCGACCTCGGCGCCATGTTCTGCCTGTTTACATATCTTTGTATTTGAATACCCATGCCTCCAAAAATGGTTCAAATGGCTCTGAGCACTATGGGAATTAAGTGCTGTGGTGATCAGTCCCCTAGAACATAGAACTACTTAAACCTAACTAACCTAAGGACATCACATACATCCATGCCCGAGGCAGGATTCGAACCTGCGACCGTAGCGGTGGCGTGGTTCCAGATTGTAGCGCCTAGAACTGCTTGGCCACTCCGGCCTATCAATACCCATCCCTATAACAGTTTCTTTGGCGCTTCAGTGTACTTCAGACGAGTTTAATAATTCCTGACTGCCCATTTAAATGCTTTCTAGCTCGCGATAGCACATGATACAGTTAAGAACTTTAGTGGGTAGCATTTCAATTAATACTGAATTCCGTGCACTGAACTGAGCCGACTTCGCGTGGGCCCTGTTGACATTCTGCGGAATGTCAAAATGACGTCTCGTTTGTGTGGGCTTTCGAAATAGGAGTATCCCAATGTGTCTCCTGCACAGCACGTCACGGTTTCTTAGGCAGGGGGCGAGCGGGTCGGTAGCGTCTGCTGGTAGCTGCCCAGCGGCGGCAGGAGCGACGCCTACTTCTCTGGGTAACTACGACCAAAACAATAGATGGAAACATAGTAGTCCAAAGCCACTATTGGCAAGGAACTAAAGATCTATGGTCCATAGCACGCTAACAGTATAATACTGGCGAGCCCCTGCAACACAGCTACTACTGGTGACCCCAGATGCTCGCCCCGCCTAAAAACGGGAAACCGCAGGGAAACCATACTGTAAACAACACGAAAATCAGCCCCCCCCTCTCACACACACACACACACACACACACATACACACACCTTACACTATCTGTGATCCCATCTATGACTGATCGCCCACTACTGTATGACGACCTCGTACTGTTGCTGGGACGCAGCAACTGTAGCAAGCCCCACAACGAGCTTCCGCAACGACAAAGGTAACGCTGCACGATACCTCGCACTAACATAGCCTCACGTTGCATGCACCGTCGCAGTTGACAAGCCGCTACCGCCCTTACTACCCGTCCTACTGTCGCAGAGGCCTTTTTTCCCTTGGCACTTACCTTGGCACTTTTTTCCTCTGCCCTTACAACCGCTACCCTTCGATCGCTCTCCGTGATGGACCATGTCAATGAGTAATCATACCCAGACGCATGGATAACATCACAGCCCGCATCCTGTGATTCCTTATTCAAAAACTAACAAAAAAAAATGGTTCAAATGGCTCTGAGCACTATGGGACGTAACATCTGCGGTCATCAGTCCCCTAGAACTTAGAACTACTTAAACCTAACTAACCTAAGGGCATCACACACATCCATGCCCGAGGCAGGAATCGAACCTGCGACCATAGGGATCTCGCAGTTCCAGACTGTAGCGCCTAGAACCGCTCGCCCACTCCGGCCAGCCAATACTCGTACTTCAGACGAGTTTAATATTTGCTGACTGCCCATTTAAATGCTTGCTAGCTCGCGATTGCACATGATACAGTTAAGAACTTTAGTTGGTACCATTTCAATTAAATATTGATTTCCCGTGGACCCTGCGCGGAACCGAGCCGACTTCTCGTTGGCCCCGTCGGTATTCTGTGTAACGTCAAAATGACGTCTAGTTTCTATTGAGCTTGCCAAATGAGAGTAACCCAGTGGGCCTCCTGTACTGTACATCACGGTGTGTTAGAGCAGGGGTCTCCAAACTTTTTAGTCCGCCGGCCACGTTGACTCCTCCACGAAGTCATAAGGGCCAAGATGTACCTAGTGGGATTAAAGCACCCCAGCACTCCTCGATTACCGTAATGTAAGGCTAGAGGAAAGATGAAGTCGATAAAAGTCTAAGGTTGTGGGAATAGCTAGCACTGAAACGAGCTACGATTTACTACGATTTATATTTAATTACATAATTTTGATTGGTGGACGTACGTGACCGAAATTCTGGCGTATTTTATTCTGGTAAATTTCACCGGCAAAGAAGTACGTCACTGCACATTCTTCACGAAATCGTCCTGCAAAGTTAACGGAATCTCAAAATCATTGTTAGCAACACTATTACTGCAAGACGTAACAGAGCTAGAGTATGTCAACACATTGTTATTTCAAGCGGCGCAACATCAAGTGTAGTTATGTGGTCTTGTAGCGAGTAGCAGAGCCAATGTCGCGGTGTATTGGTCGCGATAGACCTCGAAACTCAACTGTTGGTAGTTTAGGTACTACCTCAAATATTTGGCGGGCCGGATACCGGGGATGTCCGGCCAGCTAACACGGGCCGGTTTGCCGGCTCTCGCGGGCCGGTTCGGCCCGCGGGCCGTAGTTTGGAAACCCCCGTGTTACACAGTGGGCGAGCGGGTAGTGTCTGTTGGTAGCTGCCCAGCGACGCCTACAGTGCGTGGCCCGTTGGCCAACGCAGCGGTGTGCGGATGCGCGCTGCACAACTCCACCCACACCGGACATCGCCGTACCGTCGTAAACGCGCTGGGGCGGGCGTCGTGCGAGCACCGCGCCGCGGCCGACACGTTCACGTAACGAGGGCCAGAGGGCGCGCGGGCACGCCGGGCCACGGGTGAGCGACGGGCGGGGCCTGCTCGTCGCTCACACCTCGGTCGCTCCCACGTAACCTGCGAGCGCAGTCCGGACGTAAACTCTGCATCTGACTGCCGAGTAGGCGGACGACACACAACATGCACACACACACACACACACACACTCGTAATTTCCTTCCTAGCTGCCTGCTTTATTTACCGGCGGCACTTGCTAGAGATATTGTTTACAAGTGCGACTCTGCGAGCTCCGACGTTCCAATTACTTTCGTTGTTATCTCGATGGCGAACGTGCCAACCTTTTATATCTCTCGTCCATTTCGCAGACGATTACATATGGCCGAATAAATAGTAAACTTGTTACGCTACTGACACTGATGAGCAGTAAACATATAACCACTGCACACGGAGAGATTAAATGACGCCTGTGGTGTTGCGTTCACGTTTCGCGGTTAAGAAAGTACAAGCGTGTTCCATTGATCGTGACCGGGCCAAATATCTCACGAAATAAACATCAAACGAAAACACTACAAAGAACGTAACTCGTCTACCTTGAAGGGGGAAACGAGACGGCGCCATGGTTGGCCTTCTAGATGGCGCTGCCATAGGTCAAACGGACATCAACTGCCTTTTTTTTTTTTTAAGGAACCCCCATTTTTGTTACATACTCGTGTAGTACGTAAAGAAATATGAATGTTTTAGTTGGACCACTTTTTTCGCTTTGTGATAGATGGCGCTGTAATAGTCACAAATATATGGCTCACAGTTTCAGGTTCAAATGGCTCTGAGCACTATGGGACTTAACATCTGAGGTCATAAGTCCCCTAGAATTTAGAACTGCTTAAACCTAACTAATCTAAGGACAGCACACACATCCACCCCGAGGCAGGAATCTAACCTATGACCGTAGCGGTGGCGCGGTTCCAGACTGAAGCGCCTAGAACCGCTCGGCCACAACAGCCGGCACAATTTTAGACGAACAGTTGGTAACAGGTAGGTTTTTTAAATTAAAATACAAAAAGTAGATTCCAATGTGATACATGTACTTTTGTGAACTTATCATTTATGAAAACGCATCCTGTAACAGCTTGATTACCTGTAAATACCACATCAATGCAATAAATGCTCAAAATGATGACCGTCAACCTCAATGCATTTTGTGGATCACGATAGCAAATATCCTTCAACTTTCCCCACAGAAAGAAATCCGGGGACGTCAGATCCGGTGAACGTACGGGCCATGGGATGGTGCTTCGATGACCAATCCACCTGTCATGCTATTCAATACCGCTTCAACAGCACCCGAGTATGTGCCGGACATCCACCATGTTGGAAGTACATCGCCATTCTGTCATGCAGTGAAACATCTTGTAGTAACATCGGTAGAACATTACGTAGGAAATCAGCATACATTGCAACATTTAGATTGCCACCGATAAAATGGGAGCTAATTATCCTTCCTCCCATAATGCCGCACCATACATTAAGCCGCCAAGGTCGCTGATGTTCCACTTGTCGCAGCCATCTTGGATTTTCCGTTGCCCAGTAGTACATACTATTCCGGTTTACGTTATCACTGTTGGTGGATGATGCTTAGTCGCTAAATAGAACGCGTGCAAAAAATCTGTCATCTTCCCGTAATTTCTCTTGTGCTCAGTGGCAGAACTGTACACGACGTTCCAAGTCATCACCATGCAATTCCAGTTGCATAGAAATATGGTACGGGTGCAGTGGATGGTGTAGCATTCTCAACACCGAAGCTTTTGAGATTCCCGATTCTCGTGCAATTTGTCTGCTACTGGTGTGCGGATTAGCCCCGACAGCAGCTAAAACACCTACTTGGGCATCATAATTTGTTGCAGTTAGTCGATGACGTTTCCTTTAATAACTTAACTATGCGGCGAACGGTCCGGACGCTTGGATGTCGTCGTCCAGACTACCGAGCAGCATACATAGCACACGCCAGTTGGGCATTTTGATTACAATAGCCATACAAGAACACGATATCGACCTTTTCCGCAATTGATAAACGGTCCATTTTAACACGTGTAGTGTATCACGAAGCAAATACCGTCCGCACTGGTGGAATGTTACGTGATACGACGTACTTATACATTTGTGACTATTACAGCGCCATGTATCACGAAGCGAAAAAGGTGGTCCAACTGAACCATTTATATTTCTTTACACACTATACGAATATGTACTAAAAATGGGGTTCCTATTTAAATCGGTTGGACCTATGGCAGTGACATCTAGCGGGACTCATTTTAGCGACGATGGCTTAAGTGGGGATAATCGCTGGCATATGACAGTTTTGCAAGGAAAAGATAGTTATGGCTGACACCAGGGAACGAACATCTCGGAAATGGCGAACCTGACTAGGTGTTCGCCTGCTTGTCTCGCGTGTAGAGTTGTAAATTACCGTAGGAACTATAGACTATAATAAGCAAGGGTTGTTGTTGTTGTTGTTGTTGTCTTCAGTCCTGAGACTGGTTTGATGCAGCTCTCCATGCTACTCTATCCTGTGCAAGCCTCTTCATCTCACAGTACCTACTGCAACTTACATCCTTCTGAATCTGCTTAGTGTATTCATCTCTTGGTCTCCCTCTACGATTTTTACCCTCCACGCTGCCCTCCAATGCTAAATTGGTGATCCCTTGATGCCTCAAAACATGTCCTACCAACCGATCCCTTCTTCTAGTCAAGTTGTGCCACAAATTTCTCTTCTCCCCAATCCTATTCAGTACCTTCTCATTAGTTACGTGATCTATCAACCTTATCTTCAGTATTCTTCTGTAGCACCACATTTCGAAAGCTTCTATTCTCTTATTGTCCAAACTAGTTATCGTCCATGTTTCACTTCCATACATTGCTAGACTCCACACATATACTTTCAGAAAAAACTTCCTGACATTTGAATCTGTACTCGATGTTGACAGAATTTTCTTCTTCCGAAACGCTTTCCTTGCCATTGCCAGTCTACATTTTATATCCTCTCTACTTCGACCACCATCAGCTATTTTGCTACCTAAATAGCAAAAGTCCTTTACTACTTTAAGTGTCTCATTTCCTAATCTAATTCCCTCAGAATCACCCGACTACATTCGATTACATTTCATTATCCTCGTTTTGCTTTTGTTGATGTTCATCTTATGCCCCCCATTCAAGACACTATCCATTCCGTTCAACAGCTCTTGCAAGTCCTTTGCTGTCTCTGACAGAATTACTATGTCATCGGGGAACCTCAAAGTTTTTATATCTTCTCCATGGATTTTAATATCTACTCCAAACTTTTCTTTTGTTTCCTTTATTGCTTGCTCAGATTGAATAGCATCGGGGTTAGGCTACAACCCTGTCTCACTCCCTTCCCAGCCACTGCTTTCCTATCATGTCCCTCGACTCATAACTGTCATCTGGTTTCTGTACAAATTGTAAATAGCCTTTCGCTCCCTGTATTTTACCCCTGCCACCTTCAGAATTTGAAAGAGTATTCCAATCAACATTGTCAAAAGTTTTCTGTAAGTCTACAAATGCTAGAAATATAGGTTTGCCTTTCTTGAATCTTTCTTCTAAGATTCGTCGTAGGGCCTGTCTTGCCGCCCAACATTTCTATGGAATCCAAACTGATCTTACCCGAGGTCGGCTTCTATAAGTTTCTCCATTCGTCTGTAAAGAATTCGCGTTATTATTTTGCAGCTGTGACTTATTAAACTGATAGTTCGGTAATTTTCACATCTGTCAACACCTGTTTTCTTTGGGATTGCAATTATTATATTCTTCTCTAAGTCTGAGGGTATTCCGCCAGTCTCATACATCTTTCTCACCAGACGGTAGAGTTTTGTCAGGACTGGCTCTCCCAAGGCTGTCAGTAGTTCTAATGGAATGTTGTCTTCTCCGGGGGCCTTGATTCGACTCATGTCTTTCAGTGCTCTGTCAAACTCTTCCCGCAGTATCATATCTCCCATTTCATCTTCATCTACATCCTCTTCCATTTCTGTAATATTGTCCTCAAGTACATCGCCTTTGTACAGACCCTCTATATACTCCTTCCACCTTTCTGCTTTCCCTTCTTTGCTTAGAACTTGGTTTCCATCAAAGCTCTTGATATTCATCCAAGTGATTCTCTTTTCTCCAAAGGTTTCTTTAATTTTCCTGTAAGCAGGTATATCTTACCTCTCGTGAGATAAGCCTCTACATCCTAACATTTGTCTACTAGCCATCCCTGCTTAGCCATTTTGCACTTCCTGTCGATATCATTTTTGAGACGTTTGTATTCCTTTTTGCCTGCTTCATTTACTGCATTTTTATATTTTCTCGTTTCATCAATTAAATTCGATATTTCTTCTGTTACCCAAGGGTTTTTTACTAGCCCTCGTCTTTTTACCTACTTGATCGTCCGCTGCCTTCACTATTTCATCCCTCGAAGTTACCTATTCCTCCTCCCTGTATTTCTTTCCCCCATTCCTGTCAATCGTACTCTTATGCTCTCCCTGATACTCTGTACAACCTCTGGTTCTTTCAGTTTATCCATGTCCCATCTCCTTAAATTCCCACCTTTTTTGCGGCTTCTTCAGTTTTAATCTACAGTTCATAACAAATAGATTGTGGTCAGAGCCCACATCTCCCCCTGGAAATGTCTTACAATCTAAAACCTGGTTCCTAAATCTCTGTCTTACCATTATATAATCTGTCTGAGACCATTATCTCCAGGCTTCTTCCACGTATACAGCCTTCTTTCATGATCCTTGAACCAAGTGTTAGCTATGATTAAGTTATACTCTATGCAAAATTCTACCAGGCTGCTTCCCTTTCATTTCTTAGCTCCAATCCATATTCACCTACTATGTTTCCTTCCCTCCCTTTTCCTACTCTCGAATTCCAGTCACCCATGACTATTAAATTTTCGTTTGCTTTCACTACCTGAATAATTTCTATTATCGCATCATAGATCTAATCAATTTCTTCGTCATCTGCTGAGCTAGTTGGCACAATCTTGTACTACTGCAGTAGGCGTGGGCTGTCTATCTTGGCCGCAGTAATACGGACAGAATGCTGTTTGTAGTGGCTTACCCGTACTCCATTTTTTTATTCATTATTAAACTTACTACTGCATTACCCCTATTTGATTTTGCAAGTAAGGGTAGACCACAGAATTACTTGTAGCTTTGGTCAGTAAACATCGAACCTGAGTTAGCAATACGTTAGTTGTATTGCATTCATATCGGGCGTTACCTCATAATGATCGCTTTCTTTATGTATGTAATCACTATCTTACTAGATTACTCTAAAAATCAGAAGCCGTAAACTATCACGAAACTTAGTGAGGATACATAAAGGGCTGTGTAACACGTGGTACGTTTTTGTTCTAAGTAAGTATCCTTCTGTCTGGTTCTAAAATATAAACATTATTTATAGCAACTTTGAAATTACCAATGTTTAATTCTAGTTTTATTCGAAAATTGTTGATTTGAAATGTGAAACATAGGATTGTTGCAGTGGAAATAAAGAATACAGGAAACTGCTAGAAATGGCAATTTCTTCACCAAAAAGGTAAACTACAGAACAACACACAAAACGAAAATACACACATCAAAAAAAGTTTTGCGTCACCTCGATTCCTAGAGTTCCGGAACCTGTACAGAAAACTGGAAGAGAGATCAACATAAGCATCATTTCCGCCCTTTTTATTGATGATGAAAACCACACATTGCATGTTGTACCACAATACAGCGAGACCCTCAGAGATCTCAGATTCCTGTACACACCGGTGCCTCTAATACCCAGTAGCACGTCTTCTTGCATTGATGCATGCCTGTATTCGTCGTGGCTTACTATCCACAAGTTCATCAAGGCACTGTTGGTCCACATTGTCCCACTCCTCAACCGCGATTCGGCGTAGATCCCTCAATATATATATATATATATATATATATATATATATATATATATATATATATATATATATATGTGTGTGTGTGTGTGTGTGTGCATGTAATGCGTGCTAGCATCATGCATAAAAAGTAATTGATTCGATTACGTAAGAGTGCCGAAATTACGGAATAAACTAATTTTTATGATTTATAAAATGCATTTTGTATTCTCTAAGGATACAAAATACACAGTGGACTAACAATGAATGACGTGCGCTTCTTATTATGTACAAAACAAAAGAACCAACAAAAAACAAAAAGAAAACATCGGCTCGCAGTTCCTGTCTTACACTTTCATTTATGTTTCTTTCTTGAGTAACGCTTTCAATTCTACAGATAATCGTACCATTTGCTGCATTAGTTATGTAGTGTACCATAACTACGGAACGGGAATCGTGCGCATCTATGCAAAGGTGACATGGGGCTCGGTAGCAAGTGACCTGTAAAGTGTTTCCATGTTGGCCCAGCAACTTCGGTAATTACGAATACAGTGGACATGGGATCGGTACTGCACCATGTATTACTCTAGGAAACGAAGTTGTCAATCGGTGCACTGGCTGATGGGATCGACTGTAAATGGGAAACTCCTTTACAGTCGCTCCCATGAGCCATAGCGCCGAGTCTGAACTTCGCGCGGATAACACGGAGTCCGCTGGGGTCAGTATTATGGTACGGGGTGTATCCAGCTGGATTTCCAAGGGAAGTGCGCTAAGTTGACAGAAGTATGTACGACAGATGCGGATCGAATCCGCTCAGTGAATTAACGAAATTTATGGAGACGGAAAAATCTCTTGTTTAGGAATCAACAATTATCGTATGAAACCCAGCTCGCCCTCTTCATCCACGTGACCCAGAAAGCAGTAAATATAGGCGCCCATATAGACGCTGTGTTCCTTGACTTCCGGAAGGCGTTCGGTACAGTTCCGCACCTCTGCCTAATAAACAAAATGCAAGCGTAAAGAATGTCAGACAAACTGTTTGACTGGATCTAAGAGTTTCTGGCAAATAGAGTACAGCATGTCATTCGGAACAGAGAGAAGTAAAAGTAACTTTGGGCGTGACCCAAGGGAGTGGCATAAAACCGTTAGTTTCCGACAAATATATAAATGACCTAGCAGATAACGTCGAAAGCTCAGTGACGGATTTCGTGGATGGTGCTCTTGTACGCAGAGAAGTAGCTAAAAATTACCCCAAAATGTAGGTGGACCTGCACAGCATCGACGCTTGGTGCAGGCAGTGGCAATTTACGCTCAACGTAAACAAATACAATACACAGGGTGACATCTATAGAACAATATGAAATAAAATCGTGGTAACTTCTGAACGATTTGCGTTCGGGCGTTCAAACTGCGTGGTTGGCCGCGGGGCATGTTGGGAATTAGTAAGCGCATGTATGGTTTGATATAGCGACGAAGCCCACTTTCATCTGGATGGCTTCTTCAGTAAGCAAAATTGGAACATATGGGGGACTGAGATTCGCGATCCCGAAGTCTCTTCGCCGTCAACGGGTGACTGTGTAGCGTGGAGTGTCCAGTCACGGAATAATCGGTGCGATATTCCTTGATGGCACAGTGATTGCCGAAAGGTACGTGAAGCTTTCGGGAGATGATTTCATCCCCATTATCCAAGGTGACCCTGATTTCGACAAGATGTGGTTCAAGCAAAACGGAGCTGGACGTCATCGAAGCAGGAAAGTGTTTGGTGTCCTGGAGGAGCACTTCGGGGGCCGCATTCCGCCGAGCGAGGTGGCGCAGTGGTTAGCACACTGGACTCGCATTCGGGAGGACGACGGTTCAGTCCCGTCTCCGGCCATCCTGATTTAGGTTTTCCGTGATTTCCCTAAATCGTTTCAGCCAAATGCCGGGATGGTTCCTTTGAAAGGGCACGGCCGATTTCCTTCCCAATCCTTCCCTAACCCGAGCTTGCGCTCCGTCTCTAATGACCTCGTTGTCGACGGGACGTTAAACCCTAACCACCACCACCACCACCACCACCATCCGCCTCTGGAGTACCCAAAAGTCACTGACGACCATATTCTGTCCAGTCCCAAGAAAGAAACAAATTAATAAAGATTTTATCAAGCAATACTTGTCAGATAAAATGAGCGGAGAACAATTGCCACTTCCTGAAGTTAGAAGCCTCAGAGTTTAAACACTGAGAAACCCTAGTGGAACATATTTGTGAAGGGGAGAGAGGTAAGACACATACGATCAAAACGCGCACATTAAGACATTATTTGAACCGCAGTTGGACGACAACAGAAGTTGTCCATATGTTATGTAAAGTAGGGACCTCCAGCAGCCTTTCAAAAATGGTTCAAATGGCTCTGAGCACTATGGGACTTAACATCTAAGGTCATCAGTCCCCTAGAACTTAGAACTACTTAAACCTAACTAACCTAAGGACATCACACAACAGCCAGCCATCACGAGGCAGAGAAAATCCCTGACCCCGCCGGGAATCTAACCCGGGGACCCGGGCGTGGGAAGCGAGAACGCTACCGCACGACCACGAGATGCGGGCTGCGCAGCCTTTCAGATCACGGAGTAAACACGTGATTGAACTATTTGAGAGTTCACCAAGGGATACATCCCTGACGTCAACAGAAGCTTTCCAGTATACGTCGATGAGAGCGGAAACCTCTAGGATAAATTCGACCAGGTATTTACTTGCTAGGGGAGCCAGCTAACGTAAATATCCCGAAAGGCTATTATCGAGGATCAGCCGCAAGTTAGACGCTAAATAAGCAAGAGGGAAAATGAGAGAGAGTGACGGAGGAGTCTGATGGAGTAGTCTGGTGGAGGAGTCCGAAATGTGTAGTACGCCAGTCCGCCACGCAACCTGAGTATGCAGAAGTAATATTCGCAGCGAGAAGTCGGTGATCAGATCTGGAGACACAGACAGCAACTGCAAGATAAGTAATCATTATCTATTCTGGGGAATAGCTCTGAACAGAGACGATTTGTCTTTGTCTCAAGGAAAAGGTAGCATTTTTAGCTTCGTAATTAACAAGAATATGTTATGGAATAATAATTGTCTCTTGTAAGCTTATGCGAGTGGCCTGTTGATAAGAGTAAACTGAGTCTGACCAGTAATACAGAAAGGTGTTAGATACTGGCACCTCTTTTATAAAGAGAATAAAGATATTACTTTAAAAAATACTGAATTCTTCAGCATACCCAGCCTGCAATTGATCCTAAAAGAATACCACTGTAACCAATAATCACCCAGTCTACCTCTGAGAGCTTTCTCCCTCTAATCTGCGACAAAAAAGTGGACACTCAAACAACCCTCAGATTGTCGACAACGTTCGGATCGCACTAAACTGTGCTGGGACGCGACAATTCTCCAGATCTGAACACATGCGACTCCATTTTTTGGGGCTATACTAAAGGAAAGGTGTACAGCAAAACCATTGCTTAGCTGAAAATAGGCATTCAGGTGGTCATCGACAGCATTGATGTTCCGACAGTTCAGCGGGTCATGCAGAATTCGTCTGCGCCATATCGTCATCAATGATGGAAGGCATATCGAACATGTCATAATCTAAATCCGAATATCTGTAGTGACGTTTACACATTGGATAAAGCGCGTGCACACCGTAGTTCGAAACTAATTTACGTTTTTTTATATAGTTCAATAGCTGTCATCCAGCATCACGAATATATAGACAGAAAGCATCTTTATTTTATGGTTAAGCGATTTCAGTGGTATCACTGGAAGCTGTTACTTCTAGAAGCATATATACGGAGCAAATTGATATGTGGAACGACCACATAAAATTAATCTCCAGTGAGGCAGTTGCCAGACAGATTCTTTGGAAGAATCCGCAGGGAATGTGGTCCATCAAGAAAGGAAGTAGCTTATAAAACAGTCGTTCAACCAATACCTGAATATTGCTCGTCAGTCTCAGATCGGTACCAGATAGTAGTCATAAAGGAAATAGAGATCCAAAGAAGATCAGCAGGTTTCGTTACAGGTTCACTTAGTAAGAGCTAAAGCGCCAGGGACGTGCTGAGCCAACGTCATTGGCAGACGCTGTAAGAGAGACTATCTGTATCACGGTGTTCCCTGCTATCAAAATTTCGGCAGCGTATTTCCTAGAAGAGTCAGCCCATGTATTGCTTTCTGCTACGTATAACTCGCGGAAAGACCATGAAGATAAAATTAGAGGGGGTCGAGCTCACACGAAGACCTACAGCCTATCGTTCTTCCCGCGAACTGTCCGTGACTGGAACAGGAAAAGGGGGAAGTGACACTGATGGACTGAGTATCCTCCGCCGCACACCGAAAGGTGGCGTGGGGAGTATACGAGGCATATTCAAAAAGTTCCGGATCATTCTTAATTTTGCGCCGATGGTGTGTTGGAGCCAAATGCGGTTGGCATCTATATACACGCCTGTAAGTGCCTGAAGTCTCATTGTTGTACGTCTGTTAGCCGTTGTTAGGTGCTGTATTGAATAGAACGTTGTGTCGCACAGTCGCAGCGTCAGAGGAGCAACGCGTCAGCATTAAATTTTGCGGGAAACTAAAGGAAACCTTTGCAGCGTCACATGAAATAACGCAGGAAGCCTTCGGAGATGACTGCTTAAATCGTAGTGTTACGAACAGTTCACACGGTTTCAAAATGGCCGGACGGAAGATGTCCCTTGTTCAGAGCGCCCTTCGATGTCTAACAACGATGCCTACGTCAGGAACGTAAAACTGTGTGTGACAGTCGAAGACTGACTGTCCAAGAGGTTGCTGAAGAATGTAATATTTCAGTTGGATCATGTCATGAAATCCTGGCACAGCATCTTGGAATGTACAGCGTTGTCGCCAAGTTCATCCCACGGCTCACGAATCAAGTCTTGAAAGACTTTCGCCTCGCAATCTGTGAAGAGCTTCTGGGTCACGCAGGTGAGAACGAGACGTTTCTTAACAGAACAATCACTGGCGGTGAGACGTGGGTCCATGGTTATGATGTTGAGAAAAGTTCTCCAAGACCAAAAAAAGCTCGCCAGGTCACGTCAAATTTCAAAACCATGCTGACAGTTTTCTTGTGTTGCGACACCAGCCAGAAAATGTGAGAAGGTAGCGGCCTGAAATGTGGCGAAATAACCCATGGCTTTTTCATCACGATAACGCACCCGCATATTCATCCCTGTTGGTGCGTGACTATTCCACTAATATGAAATCGCTGAGGTGCCTCATCCACCGTACTCTTTAGATATGGTCCATGGGGGCTTTTTTTAATTTCCTATGTTGAAAACCCCGTTGAAGGACGAAGATATGCAATGATAGAGGAGATAAAAGAAAATTGGCAGACGGCGCTTCACGCAATGCAGCAAGAGGCGTACCAATACTGCTTCCGGGGTTGGCGTTCGGAGCGGTGTATCAGTTCTGGAAGGCCAGCCGCTGTGACCGATCTGTTCTAGGCGCTTCAGTCTGGAACCGCGATGCTGCTACGGTCGCAGATTCGAATCCTGTGTGATGTCCTTACGTTAAGTCCCATAATGCTTAGAGCCATTTGAACCAGTTGTGGAGGAAAGATTGCGAAAGACACCATGCAGAGTAAGTAAAAAGGAAGTGTAGAAAAAGGTTGTCGACAAAGTTCCGGAAATTTTTGCACAGATCTCGTAATCTAGATATAGTTGTAGATGGAGAACGACTGCAGGGTGGTACACCAGACAGCTTGAGTATGAGTTTTAGGTGGTTTCCCTCCAACGTTTAGGTAAATGCTGGCCAGGTCACCAAATTCCAATCCGGAGAATACTACGCACAGGTAGTTTAAGTATGATAATGTAAAGACCAAATTTTACACAGGCAGATGGCGCACGCGACTCTCGTCCCTTAGATTAATTTGACGAGGTAGCGTCAGCAGGGACATCAGCCGCAGAGTTTGATGGTGAAATACAATTTGTCAGATCCTGGAAAACAGATCTTGCACTAGATTGGCGAAACGCTAGGGAAAAGAACCAAAGATATTATAACTCTTCACTCTGTATTTCAAGTTTGGGCGTAACTTCCAGAGGAACAATAAAATTAGCCAGGTGTGTGTCTTTTCAGACAGGATCATAGCGAAAACAAAGAAACAAGAGAAGAGGTCGTTACAGTGGCATGGAAAGCAGACGTAACGTGTGGAGCAGGCAACCGAACAGCGTAGCAGCGAATGAGCGTAATTACGTTTGGAAATGAGACTACGTAGAAAACATATCAGCTGTGTCGACGGTCGCAAACCTCGTAACTACCAGTTCCAGGCTCGCTGGTTACGGCTCATAAAATACGAAACGGCGTATTTCGCCAGGCGACTCACTCTGTCATACCGTATTCAAAACGCGGAGCTAATCTTAGCATCACAGCTTAATAGCAATGGAACAGACAGATCGGAAAGTGTTTTGTTCTTGTCGGCTATTTCACACTGGACGCCTCAGCAGCTATTCGCGTTCCTATTTGTCGGTGACAGCAGTCCAGGCTTTAACTCGAGCGCAGCTTGTTCCTTTAAGGTCGCCAATACTGCTGCTGCTACATTAGACATCCCAAGCAGTTGGCTCCAAATCAGGTGAGGCACGATTGAAACTGTCCCATTCCCACGCACTTCTGTAATATGCAGTCGAATTAATTCTCGCCAGACCTTCATTAATGTTTGAGCGACACCTTGCGCCAAGTGTACTCGAGAGAGCTTTTATTTCACTGTTCGTGCGAAGTACTAACCCGTGTAGACATTTATTTTACCTCCACGCAGAGATACCTCTCTGACAACACGCACCTGGCCTTTACTCGTAAATTACTTGTTTTATGAAGTCTATTCCAATCTAAACGGAATGAGAACTAATAAATATATTACGTAATTATGGAACCTAGATGTCGACAGACGTCGAATAACAATCAAAAGTCCTTCCTTGTATTTCAAATACAAGTGATTCACTGCTGTGATAAATGAAAAGAATGCTCGGCGTTGTATTGTATTGTATTGTATTGAACTGAACTGGGGAACTAGAAACGACGGAGAGGCTTCGTCCCCGCCGTAGCCCTCAGTGGTTCACAACCCCACAGCAGGGTACAGCAGTCCACTCACCCAACCGCCGCCCCACACCGAACCGAGGGTTACTGTGCGGTTCGGTCCCCAGTCAACACATCGGGAACGTCTAGTGTGAGACGAGTGTAACCCCATTTTTGCGTGGTAGAATAATTATGGTGTACGCGTACGTGGAGAAAGTATTTGCGCAGCAATCGCCGACGTAGTGCAACTGAGGCGGAATAAGGGGAACCAGACCGCATTCGCCGAGGCAGATGGGAAACCGCCTTAAAAACCATCCACAGACTCTAATCCGCCGGACGGATTCGTGCCGGGTACCGGCACGCCTTCCCGCCCGGAAAGCAGTGCGTCAGATAGCGCGGCTAACCGGGCGAGCGTTACGAGGAGTTACTTTTTCCTAGAAAACAGTATGAGGTGGAGAAAGTGAAGGTGTAAAGCCAAAGACCATAGTATTTCATGATTTTTATATGAGGCTGAGAAAACTGAATTGAATGGCACTGTTTACGGGGAGATCCTGAGATGATGTTCAGCCAGCTAATCGGAAAATGGTGGTCAATTTCAACGTAATTTACGAGAACCAGATACGTCTCCTTGAAAATTTAAAAAATATATTATTTGGGTTAAAATATTCTCTGGGATGTTTATTTTATTATAGTGGTACATCCAAAGTTCGCCAAAAACAGCTTTATCGAGTTATGAAGCGATTAGTGAAAAATGTTCTTTGAAAACCATTCACAGCAGGAAATAAACAGTCAACATCGCACTTTCTGTGGAAGAATGTAATTTCAGAAATAGATTAACAGGCGTTATCGAACTTATGAACATGCTTTGAAATCGGACTAACCTGTTTCAAGTTCTGCACGCAAATGGTCGAGAAGCGTATCAGATGAACAGAGTAGCGAATGACAGGAGCTGCGTAAGAATCCCACAGTACCAGCCAGGCACAAAGAAGATGTAGGACCATCTCATTTTGGATCTGGAAGGGTTGCTGCCTGTTCCAGTGGTCGCTGGCTTAAGGTATGTTTGACTTTACACAAAATGTAACATTGTAACCCAAAAATTTAAACTCGTTTTTCTCGAATCCATATTTTTCAAACTTGCAGAAAACATAACTTCAGATCTGAGCATATGACTGTGATGGGAATTTCACACTGGCATTCGCAATTGATTCTCTAGCAGCGTATGTAGCCATTTTGCGATGTTTTGAACAGTCTGTTATCAGTTACGGTTTTTTCCGAAGAAAATTATATTTGTTTTCATGCGTCACCATTTCATTAGAACTTAATATTTTTCAATTATACCACGCATGCTGATGGAAAATGCATGGAAATGACTTACATAAAAATATTTTGTTACAGGTTCAGTTGGAACGCTTCGGGAAATCCAGTCGATGACAGATGTTCTGGCAACAAGGTGTCTTTCAGCCCGGTACAGCGAATACAGACCTGATTTCGTAAGGACAAAAACGTAAGAAACCTAACTATATCCTCAGATATAGCATTACTTTTTATTTTACTTGAAATATCACTAAGATCACCATTTGTCATGTATTCTGAGAGGACTATACCCTTAAGTGTGTCTGCTCAGTGCAGGTTCCTATACTTGCGGTGGGGGGGGGGGGGGGGGGGGGAGGGGGAGGGGGGAGGGAAGAGTGTACAGAGTTGTGTCTTTTTTCTGTTGTGTGATTTTCTGAGGAGATGGACATAGCCTATAAAGTGGACTTCCGGGCGTACCGAACCCCCATCTGACGGATGAATCCCCATTAACGACTTCACATGCCTTCACTCCATGAGAGGTTGTGGAGAGATCTGGTATTTAATCTTAGACACTGTTGCATATTCTGGTGATCAAAAGCCTTAGATCGCTACGTCTACCTCTACTCCCCCTTCTGGTCAATACTGGCGCTGAAGGTTTATTCCACCACCAGGTTTCGAACTGGCAACCTCTGTCATCGCACAGGCGTGCATTAGTGACAGCGGCTATAAAGAAACTACAGGCCACAGTTACGAAAAATATCGCAAAACAGTTTACCAAGATATTCGTTACTAATTCGAACTATATATGTGTATCTTAGGAATAATAATATCCTAACGGAAAGAAAGTAATTATGCACCTAACACTGCAGCACGAGAAAACCAAAATATTAATTGGAGCTCCAATATGGGAGGAGATGAAGGATCCTAAATAATATTCTAACTTCCACAAGTCATAGAAACAAACACGAAAATAAAGGGGACTCAAAACCATACGCTTCAAGGAAAGTGAGCCATACTCAATTTGCAGAATGCATGAGGAAGCAGTAATAAGACATGAAAAGACTCTACCAGAGGAAGAATGTAATATCTAAATTAGAATATGTTTGAAATGTGAATGCACAATGAAAACCACTCTGGAAGTGTGATGTGAAGATTTTAGAATTTAAAACAAAGCACCGACTGCAATTGCAAAAATTCTTTCAACAGTTAAACATTAAAGACACCAATAAAATAATGTGACAGGCAACAGACTACATGTACTGGGTGACAGTTATCAACAATTTGTAAACCAGGCTGGCAAAAAGAGGAATTTAGCAAAGTGTAATAAATGAAATGAAGTATTAAAAAGAAACCTTGATAAATCAATATGAAACTTTGATAAGTCAATAAGAAAACAAATACAAACCTAGCTTCGTGTTGTCATGTTACGTAAGTGTATTGCAAACTTTTCTCAAATACCATAAAGCCAGAATAAAAAGCGCATTGGTGGTATTTTTACGTTGTTTAAATAGCGTAGCTTTGAGTGGCAAAATGCAAAGTGAAAATTTAAGAAAATAATAGTATGCAAAAGAAATAGTACATGATTTACGGAACCGCGCGACTGCTACGGTCGCATGTTCGAATCCTGCATCGGGCATGGATGTGTGTGATGTCCTTAGGTTAGTTAGGTTTAATTAGTTCTAAGTTCTAGGGGACTGATGACCACGGATGTTAAGTCCCATAGTGCTCAGAGCGATTTGAACATGATTTACGGACGTGTCATTATAAAAGCTAGCAGCGAATTACTAAGATACCAGAAAGTAAGTGATCACATGAAGTGCTGCAATGTAATTTGCGAGGAAACAGAGACTTAGGAGGACCTTGTCGTCGATGTCCCAACAGTTTGGATAGTATCAGAACGGAATTCTGCCATTCTACAATGACGGTGTTGATATATCGATTTGGTGTAATACAGACAGATTAGGAAGCGTGGAAGGGAACCAATACATCGAAGATGAGATAATGGAAGTAAAAGAAAGCTTCAGGGTAGGGTTAAAATTTAGGGTGAAAGAATATCAATGTAAAGTTTGTTGACGACATGGCATCTCAGTGAAAGTTTCAGTCAGCAGACGAACTTAGAGTTTCCTTCCCTCAGGAACAAAATAACGCCGGACGAATTAAGGACGATACTACAAGCAGACCAGAGGTAAAGAATGCATTGCTCAGGAAAACAAGTCCACTTGTATCATCCATAGTCCTAAATTTGATGAAGAAATTTGTGTGATTCTTTCGATTGGAGCACGGCTTTGTACGGCAGTGAATCACGGACTGTGGGACCACCGGAAACGAAGAAAATCGAAGTGTTTGACAGTAGTGTTACATAAGGACGGCGAAAACTAATGGACTGATAAGACAAGACATTAGGAGATTCTGTGCAGAATCGTCGATGACATATGTGGGAAACACTGACTAGAAAAAGGGACAGAATGAAAGTAAGTGTGTTCTCACAGTTTCCCATTACCCCTCCGTAGAGGACTAAAAATGTTGGAGAAGAAAGAAATTAGAATACATCCAGCAAGTAAATGATAACGCCTGGTGTAAGTGCTACACTGAGATGAAGAGAATGGCACATGCGAAGAAATCGTGGCGGGCTATATCAATCAAAACAGTCAAACACCGACAAACGTTTTCCCTCACACCACACAATCTACCTACGACAGAAAATGCCTCTGGAAACAACCGCGAACTGCAGTAGGGTGACATGACAGGCTAATAGTGTTCAACGCCACATTAATCATGTTGGTTCAGTTGTTTCCAACATTCTGATAATCAGCTACAACTGTCGATCAATGTCAGACCACGCATTAGCCTCAGCTTATTCGACGCTGCGCTGGGTAGCCTATACGTAAGTTGTTTCTTACTGCCCAACATCCAGCTCCATACGCCCTTACGGTGTATTATTTGGTTTTGTGAATTTTCTCTCTAAAGCCGAGTCGCTATTCTGTTAACACCGAGATCACCAGATTGTCTTAATTTCAGGTTAAATTCCAGATTGAGTCAACAGCCGAACTTAGACTGCTTAGAACCCAGATGGCAGACAGTTGAAATCTCAGTGTTTGAATTCAGTCTTACATCCTCTCCCTTGTTAGGAGGAGTGCATACATGCGGCATACATCTTAGGTCCTCGTCGCCATGCTGAACATTTCCTGGTCGAGCACGTAGTAGTTGTGTAGGTTCACGACTACTCAAACTATGAAAACGTATCTTATGTCATGAAACTTTCCTGCCTTGTGTTGTGTATTGAATTTATCGCAGGTTTGTGTTCATAATTGATCACAAAAAATTCAGCATAATATCTGCCTAGTAACAGACACAGTTTTGTAAGAAATCAGGGCTGAATTTTAAGTTTTGTTGGTTTAGAGATTATCTTGCATGTCACGTGTATCGACATCGAAGACGACAAAGCTTCTAGGTGACCCTCTGTAACACACTGAGGGTCGTTGTTTTGTGTTAAATTATTACTCGTCATATACTTAATATTGGTCTGCTAATCGTCAGTGGCTATTAGTATTATATCTATAATTTTTAAACCCGGACCATCTGTACAAATCTGAATAAAGGCAATATTTGTTTTGCCAGAGGCTTTTCGCCTCAGTTTATTTAGGCATCATCAGACACCATAAATACATACACATTTTCGTTTGTATGCAGCACTTTCAGGTTACATAATCTGCTATTAAAAATTCGAGTTATAGACAGTTCCGAGTAGGCATCGTCCGTTCAATATACATGCGATTTACTTCAAACATAGGATAGATCTGTTTGTAACATAAATGTTTAACAGCAGAATACGATGCTGAAAGTCATACACACAAATCAAAATTTATATGTATTTCAGGCCACTGGTATTACTGTATTAAACTGGCCCGAAAGAAAATGGTTCAAATGGCTCTGAGCACTACGCGACTTAACTTCTGAGGTCATCAGTCGCCTAGAACTTGGAACTAATTAAACCTAACTAAAGGCCATCACACAGATCCATGTCCGAGGCAGGATTCGAACCTGCAACCTTAGCGGTCGCTCGGTTCCAGACTAGCGCCTAGAACCGCAAGGCCACTTCGACCGGCAAAACCCGAAAGACTTCAGGTAAAAACAAATAGGAATATTGCTTCTATTCACTTACATAAAGACAGTCCAAACCTAAAACTCGTTAATATAATATTGCTTGTTACCTTAAAAGACATTTCCTTCATTTTCTAGCAGAACAGTTTTATGCTTAAGGTCGAAAAGCCAAAACACCGTGTTTTGTTCCTCTTATATTTATTTCTTACGAATTGATTTTCGGCTTATTACACATCATCGGGCAAGGCTGTAATGCTAGTTAGTTACCTGACGATGGCCTAATAACAACCAGTTCTTAAAAACAAGTGTTGGTACAACAAAAATCAGTGTGTTTGGTTGACAACGTTAAATATGACTCGTTATTTATTTAAGCGACAAGAAGCTTTTGTTTCGATACACGCTGTCCCAAAAAGCAGTAAAGTGGCACTAGAGCCCTTACATGTATGCTATAACTTGCCCTTAGGAACAATGAATAATAAAAAATAGATGAAGGTTTATCTAACAAACATTCGCAAAACGATAAGAATTATTGTGTGTTGAAAATGTAATAAGTAGGTCTATTTTAATTATTAAAAATTATTTCTTGTAATTAATGTAATCATCAGAGAATAAGTATATGTTAAAAGATGTGCCCTAGAGTTACAGTATACTAACGTCTGATGTTAGGTTACTTTTTCGTTAGAAAAAAGAGCGCCATTACAGATTTCGGTCTGGAGTTAAAGATTTTTCAGCTTTTAGCATTTTTACGCCTCCCTGAATTCTGGTTTAAAGCCCAACTTGAGACTTGTCCCGGACTAACGTAGGCACTTAAGACTGTTTTTTTTTTCTTCAGATGTTGGCTTATTTCTACCCAGGCCAATGCGATCTGCTGTATTGTGGTCAAACGAACATAGAAAGATTATACAACGATTCTTAAGACCAATTGCGACAACAATTAGTAGTTATCAAATCTTTCTTTATAGAGATATTAATTTTGAAACTGAGAGACGACACAGTACATAACAATCTGTTGATGACTGCGAGTGAGGCTTGGCATTACCATCATACACTGTCACTATACCAGCACTGAGGCTCCATGCAACACACCGTATGTGAATTCTCGTCTCATTAATATAAAAGCCACTTGCCACTTTCTCTTCGACGCTTGGTGAATAGCAGAGCTGATTTACTTCTGGATAACGGTTGTAATAAAAGTTTTTCACTGCAAAATTGGACAATGTCAATGTTTGATGTCTTCTATCCCGTAATTCATCGAGGTTACATTTACTGGGACAGTTACCTCAGATCAGGAGATTTTCTGTATCCTGATATTCGCCCTTATCACATCTCTTGTCGAATTCATCTATAAGGCCCCATTTGATCAGATTTGCCTTTACTAGCGTTACGCCAGTTTCGGTGAGATTCAGCTTCTTCCAAAATTTTCGCCTCAGATTCTCGCCGCTGGACATCATCTCTACTGAAATGTAGTCGTTTGAGGGCTCGGTCATATCTTAGTTCACGTATCTCTTACGGGATTTAAATCTTCCAGGCCCACAGGAAGTTCCAAACAAAGTGGCGTCTATCGAAGAAAAAGATGGTTCGGAAATGACGCATCAAACATGTCCCAACACTTTTCACAAGTTGTTCGACATATTCATGAGGATTTTACATTGCCCAATAGGGCGTGCTCTGTGAGTTCAGGTGTTCATATAGACTAAGCAGACCATTTCTAGACAGATTAATATCTCAAGACCTCAAAATACTTCGATACTGCTCCATTCAAAAACCACCCGCCGAACAGGACATTCGCTAGCTGGTTTGGAAACTTAACACGAACACAATTACAAAAATAAAATCTTCGGCTCATAACCCGTGAATAGGGTTCTGGTCTAACTGCAGGTGGAGTACAGCCTACAGGTCGCCGCTCCACCAGACAGGAGCGTGGGGCGTGTCCATCGCCCTGGTCATCTTTTAGCCCCGGAAATTATCTCCAGCACTTAATCTGATAAAAAACTGAAAGGGAGCAGGGCCGTTCTGGAGGAACTGGAACGAAGAAAATTCTCCGCTCTTACTTGAGAATAAACCTGCGGCCTTCGGGGCTGGAGTACTGCGCTCAGTCCGCTAGATCATCGCGACCATTCTAATACAAAACAACAGAACATTATCAACTATACAAATATCCGCATTTGTCGATAATGTTCTGACACGCTTCATTTTGCACTTACTACTTTGTGGATGTCTCAGTTGCAACTGTCTTTTTGATTCATTCTGTAGAGATTTCCGTAATTTCTTCACTGTTTGTCCTCCTCCATAGCTAAGTGGTTAGTGCGGCTGATTGCCATGTGAAGGACGCGGGTTCGATTCCTTGAAGTGCCAGGGGTTTTTACTCAGTGGTAGAAGGAATGGGTTGCATTGAACCTCATGATACCAAGTACTTCAGGTCACCAAAAATGGACAACAGCTGGGGAAGCGGGGTGTCCAGCCAGCTCCCCTCCATACCGCATCCAATGATGCCATTGGCAGAGGTTGACACAGCGGTCGGTCGGTACCGATGGGCCGCCGGCTCATTACGGCTGCAGGAACAAAACGTCAGAGCAATGTAGGGGACAACTGATGTTGCAATTTTTTCCCCTTCAGTGTATTTGCTCCAACAAAAATTAGTTATTGTAGAGTAATAAATTTTAGGGAGTATGTTTGTCTACGTAACACATTTAAGTGATTAATACTGCAAGATTGTAATGTAATGTAAGGGCGAAATAAGCCATTGCAAATGTGAAATGATGGTACTTTAGTAACCGGTGTAATACTGAATGCAAGCATTCAAACGTGCATGCCTTGTGCTGTATGCATTTATTGTGGTGTACTGTTGTCGGATGTCAGTTTGTGGGATAGTCTCATACCTGTCGCACTTGGTCGGTCAATACTGGAACCCTTAACGCTGTTTGTGGATGACGGAGTCATTGTCGTCCGATGATCTCCCATGTGTTCTCAGTTGGATACAGATCTGGTGTTCAAGAAGGTCAAGGCAACACGTTGACACCCTATAGAGCATGCTGGGCTACAACACCGGCATGTGTGCATGAAAGGCATCACAACAGATCGAATGATCATACTGACGAACACATTTGCAGTCACGGTGCGTGGGATAACCACGGTAGTACTGCCCCCGTCATATGGAATACCACTCCATGTGTCGCGCCGGTGCGTAGTTTGTAGATCTGGTTTGTTGCAGGCCCTCAAGTGGTCTCCTAACCAACACACGGCCTTCATTGGCATCGATGCAAAGCCAGCTTTCATCATATAATGCAACAAAACTCCACCCTACCCTTCAATGAGCTCTCACTTGTCATGAATGAAGCCGCATTTGGGTTGGGTTGTCTGGGGGAGGAGTCCAGACAGCGAGGTCATCGGTCTCATCGGATTAGGCCGTGCCCTTTCAAAGGAACCATCCCGGCATTTGCCTGCAGCTATTTAGGTAAATCACGGAAAACCTAAATCAGGATGGCCGGACGCGGGATTGAACCGCCGCCCTCCCGAACGCGAGTCCAGTGTGTTAGCCACAGCGCCACCTCGCCGGGGAGGCTGGCTCGGAATTGTCCTTGAAGTAACCGATTTCTTCTGGTACGTTGTGCCACTGTGGTGCCAACCGCTGCTCAAATTGTTGCTGTAGATGCAGGGCGATGCGTCAGAGCCATACACCAAACAGCATGGTCTTCCCTCTCGGAACTGCCACGCGACCGTCCGGAACCCGGTCTTTATCTGACCGTACATTCCTGTGACAGTGGCTACATTCTCGCCAATTATTTGTACAATACTGCAGGAGGATCATTCAGTTTCTCGCAGCCCTATTGTATGACCTCGTTCAAACTCTGTTAGATGTTGACAATGGCCTCCTCTTCTTTTAAAAGTCGTTCTTGACTAATAACTCACAACGTCCAACCACAAAGGTAACTAAAGCTCACAACCGTTTCAGTGTATATTTAAAGCAAACCAGATTTGCATCAACCTCAAAGGTAATTAAAGCTCACAACCGTTTCGGTGTATACTTAAAGCAAACCAAATTTGCATCCTCATAGTTTCGCTATTGGCGAGAAACTTTAGTAGGCTTCATCTTTTAGATGTAGAAACATGCGTACCAACATTTCGTTTATGTCACAGAGCTCATTCTCGTTGTGATTTTTTTTTTCATCAGTGTAGTACCTCATAACGGTTGACGGGAAATACATCGTCGTGCAGTTACGACCAGAAAACACAGACCAATCAGTGACTAGCGACTATATTGAGTGTATTTAACAAACCTTCCACGAGCTTATGATTCTCGTTATAAATAGCTCGGATACCGGTTAAACCAGCTCAATGGAATTGTTTAAATTATATAGTTCAAAGCTAGGGGCACATTACTCCCTATCCCTACCCACGGCTGGTTTCCATTGAAGCGACTTTTTTGTGCTGTTCACTCGGTACACATCAATTTTTAAATCGTATCAAATGTTAGCCTTTATTTGAGGAAGATCGTTCTGAGAATTTACTTATGAAACACAGAATTAAAACGTAATTCACCTAATTCACCAGCTGCTGACAAGTATTGCTTTATTATACAACCAGTTTCGGCCCTCAGACTATCATCCGTTATCATAAAATATTTACAACAGCTTACAAGGTGATACAAGATGAGTGGCGTCAAATAATATAAAATTTATCATTCTTCACTGTTATCAAATAGTATTGAATTATAAATTGCGTTCTTACTGTTAATAGTGTTAGTTCATGTTACTGATAGTTACCCTGTGCACCCGATTCCTGAATGGAACTCCAATGTATAAAACAGCTTCAAAGATTGTGTTTAAATTTTCTTTCAAGTTGTTTACCTGGCCTTACTATCAGGTAATTTTGCTTTTGCTGACCACTGTATAAGGCCTTCCAGGTCAACGTTCAGAGTTCCTCGTGCTGTTGCTTAACACTCTGATATACATGATTTGGTCCACGAATTTCACACTGATAACATTTGTGACACGCTTCAAAACTGGCCGCTGAGAAATCCACATGTGAATTGCATTACGGAGACTTGCACCATTCACCTTCCAGTAGTTTTCAACCTCGCAGCTAGAAGAAAAGATCTCATTGCCAGTCTTGTGTGCAGAACATGAATTGCCGTCTGTGGTGATCACACAAAGCATGTGCCGCCTTTTGTAATGTCCAGATGGCCATTATAAATCGCGGTAACATCAGTTTAATTATTTTCTTTGAGTAAAAGTGTCATTTCTATTCGTTCCCTTGCATATTTCTTGCGGTTATCTACATAACCTTCTTTACCGTACTGTAGTACTTTGGTTCTATATATGGTCCAAGTTTCATCGAGCTTACTTGTCAATGACTCATCGTGCGAGAGCTACATTCAACCTTAAGTTTTGCATACCAGTGGATATGATTTTCCTCTTCGCCTTCACTTCTAAAGAAATATAAAACCAAAAGTTACACCTAACAATATTTGGTTTCTATTGTATTGTCTTCCTCCATCAGGTAATTGTCTTACTAGCTTCAATGTGGACTGTTAATCATTATTTTCAGTTCTGCGACTGCCTAGATAATGACAAACAAATAATTGTGTACTATCGCTCCATGATACGGATTAAGACTGCGATGTTGCAATTACAAAGTGTCGATAAATTCGTTCTTATGAGTTCGGCTATGGACGATGTCAAACGACTTACAAACCAGGAAAATACATTTCGTTTAGTGTCATGGAAAACTTTCCAATCTGGCAGCGAAACGTGGTCGATGTTTTGCAATATTTATGGCTGCTTTGTAGATGCATGAAGCACATGTTACCAGCAAAATGGAGACCTGTACTGCCACACAGTATGCCGAACATGGGACATTCTTCGAACTTCGGTGTACTGGTCACACACGTATACAAGGCTATGCGAAGTGTTTTGTTGATGTAGATCATTAGGGAAACCAATCCCGTAATGTTGGAATTCAGCGATGCGCTGCTTGACAGTCACGTCAATTAAATACCTCGGCTTAACATTATGAAGTGACATGAACCGGAACGAGCACGCAAGGTCGGTTGTAGGGAACAACAATGGTCGACTGCAGTTGACTGGATGCTTGTAGAAAACTGCAGCTTATCTGTAAATAAGAGCGCCTACAGATTAGATTAGATTAGTACTTGTTCCATAGACTATGAATACGACACTTTGTAATGATGTGGAACGTGTCAGGTTAATAAAAGGTGCCTATAAAAGATATTACATTGAGCAAAATATAAGTGACAATATTTTTAATATTTTTTTGGTGGGGGTTGGGAAAATTACCGAATTACTATATCCAAAATTCATCTAATGAGTAGACGGAGTTGCCATTAAGAAATTCTTTTGATTTCCTCTTAAATGCTATATGGCTATTTATCAGACATTTGATGCTATTAGGTAAGTGACCAAAGACACTTGTGGGAGCACAATTTATCCCCTTCTGAGCCAAAGTTAGATTTAACCTTGAGTAGTGAATATCATCCTTTCTCCTAGTGATGTAGCCACGTACACTGCTATTACTTTTGATTAATATTTATATTGTGAGGCTACAGCGGAGATATCTAGCTCTTTAAATAAGTGTCTGCAGGATGATCTTGGATGAGCTTCAGCAATTATTCAGATTACACCCTTTTGTGCTATGAACAGTCTTTTACTCAATGATGAGTTACCCCAGAATATGATGCCATACGAAAGCAGAGAATGAAATTAGGCGTGGTAAGCTAATTTACTGTGATGTATATCGGCAAAATTTGCAATGGCCCTAATAGCATAAGTAGCTGAAAAACGTTTCAGCATATCTTCAGTGTGTTTTTTCCATTTCAACCCCTCATCAATGCATACACCTAGAAATTTTGAATATTCTACCTTAGCTACCGATTTCTGATCGAATTCTATATTTATTAATGGTGTCATTCCCTTTACTGTGTGGAACTGTATGTACTGTGTTTTGTCAAAGTTTAATGAGAGCCCATTTGAAGAGAACCACTTGATTTCCTGAAGAACTTCGTTTACAATTTTACCAGTTCATTCTTGTCTGTTGGGTGTGATAGCTATACTTGTATCATCGGCAAAAACTACCAGCATTGCATCTTCGTGAATACAGAATGGCAAGTCATTAACATATATTATGAACAGCAGAGGACCCAAGACCGAACCTTGCGGAACCCCATTCTTGATTGTTTCCCAGTTTGAGAAATCATCAGTTTTTTGCATATTATGTGAACTGCTTATTTCAACTTTCTGCACTCTTCCAGTTAGGTATGATTTAAACCATTTGAGGGCTGTCCCATTCATACCACAGTACATGAGCTTATCTAGAAGTGTTCCATGGTTTACATAGTTATACGGCCCATTCTTGCGGACGCCTCCGGTGTTGTTGTGAATCCCATCAGGTGGTATTCCAGGAAGACATCGGAGCAACTGAGAGGCATTCTGCTAGATTTCCTACCTGTACGTTCGATCAACACGCCTGTATTGCATCAATACATCAAGAATTCAGTTGGAAATTGTCGGAGGGAAGAAGTCATTCTTTTCGCGATAAGCTACTGAGACAGTTCGACGAACAGGCTATTGTGACACACTACGGAGCGACCTTACTACCACCAAAACATTTCCACATGTTTATGTGACTCAGAACTGCACACCTTCACATTCCCAGCTAAATTCTGGTGTAAACGATTTCCCCAGCAGTGGGATATGAACTGCATGTCACCGAACTGAGCACTAACCTGTCAGCTGGGTTTAGCAACCATGGCCGATATTCCTAATGCTAAGCATGAAATTTTAATGAGAGCCGCGTCGAGAAAACTGGGTCTTGTTTTCTCGTCTGGATAACCGCTGTGATGCAGTTGACAGCTTTTACGTTCTACACTTCGGAAGACCTGTCGCCAGGCACAGATGCTAATGTAAGTAACGAGGCGAGGAAAGCACTGGTGCAGAATATCGACAAAACGACAGTTCATACCGTCGCCTGGGTTCACTAAACTCGGAAAGCGTGTTAACGGCTTTTCGAAACGCCCACGACAAACCTACGCACCCGTCGATAAGCTGGCCTCACGAGTGCTTGGTGGGCGAGAGCTGTTTTTCCGCCCATCTGTCCAAACACTCTTCGACAGTAAACGGGAGCGTGTCTCAGAACTAAACGCGTGCGAGGCTCGTGAACGTCGAGTTGAAAGGTAGAATAATAGTCACACATCAACGTAATACTGGTTTCATCACTTCCGCACTTTGGTGAGAATACAGATTATGTCGCCCCATCTGTTAACACAATCAGTCTTGCCTCACTTAGGCAAATATTTAATAAGGAGGGGTTTTTGTTTGCGATACACTTACCTTACAGTTCATATGTTCTTGTGGGTATTGGTATGGAGAACAGTTGTTCCAAGGGAGCAGTCACTTCAACGAAGTTAACATAAGGCAGCGGACTATGTGTTAAGACTTCTATGCAAACGCTATATGGGCGAATCAAAAAATGGCTCTGAGCACTATGGGACTGAACTACTGTGGTCATCAGTCACCTAGAACTTAGAACTACTTAAACCAAACTAACATAAGGACATCACACACATCCATGCCCGAGGCAGGATTCGAACCTGCTACCGTAGCAGTCGCGCGGAAGGCCGAATCATAAATTAAAAATTGGGACAGCAAGCAGAAAACATGGAAGAGTAAATTGGGTTTAAGGCTGGTATATCAAGCGAGAAAATACATTATGCCACAAACAGCTAACGGAAAAAGTAACACCATATGGAAAAGATGTGCGTATAATATTTATAAGTCTTGAAGAGGGCTTGTGACAGGATGTCTTCCTGTTTTTTTTTTGAGGCATCAGTCCTATGATTGGTTTGATGCGGCTCGCCACAAATTCCAATCCTCTGCCAGTCTCTTCATCTCAGAGTAGTCTGTTTTCCTCTACGATATTTACCTTCTAAAGCTCCCTGTAGCACCGTGGAAGTTATTCCGTGATGTCTTAACAGATGTCCTACCATCCTGTACCTTCTTGTCAGTGTTTCCCATAAATTCCTTTTCCCGCCGATCCTCCACAGAACTTCCTCATCAGCCCACATAAGTTTCAACATCCTTCTGTAGCACCACATGTCGAATACTCCGATTCTCTTCTGTTCCGGATTTCATGCAGTCCATGCTTCACTATTATAGAATGCTGGGCTCTATTTTGGCTGGACCTTAGGTGGGATTCTCTTAGACGTCGCTCAGGCGACCTGAGGATTGCGTAACGTAGCGTTGAAACTGGTTGCTCAAATGTTGGAACACTACAAATTTGTACGGCTGAAAGAGTTTTTATTCGAAATTCTGCCTTGACACACAACTGTATTGTAGCTGCCCCTCGGTTCCAGACTGTAGCGCCTAGAACCGCACGTCCACTCCGGCCAGCACAAGCATTTCTCTTTCGGTATCTTGATATTTTTCCATGTAGACAGTTCGCCTTAACTTCCCTGCATTTCCTGCTTCTTTCATTCCTAAGTGACTTGTATTTCCGTGTACCTGAATTTCCTGGAACATTTTCGTACTTCTTTCGTTGATCAACTCAAATATTTCCATGGTTTCTTCCTGTTACCTGCTTTCCACATATGCTTCTCTTTCCAAATTCTGCCATAGCCCTTTTTACAGATGTAAAAAAAATTAAACTTGAGAAAAGCAAGGAAAGATAAAATTCTTTCCTACTAGACCCGCAGCTTGCATAATGTCATAGTATGAAGTCATGTTTATACTTTCGACCAAATTAGCTGCAAATTTATTTCTTGTTGATTCCGTAAGTTCACGAGAAGCTTGTTTCGGCATATGTGCCATTATCAAACGTTTCTGTTGACATTACATTTATGTATACCATTTTGTACTTGGTCTTCGTAATAGTACTGTGAGAATGGTTATTATCGCTTCATCTAGGTGGAGTGACGTTCGTAAATCATCTTGGAACGTAACTTATTTTGTGTACTGCTTTCTTAACTCAGTTCAGGTACTTATTTTCTGTAGAAGAATGATAGTATCTCTGAATATCTACGATATAACTTTGTACATTTGCGTCTGGCTCGGCCACCGAGGGCTAACATCTCATTTTGCAGAGAGAGCAGCTATTCGTTCCCTTAGAAACGATGATGCAGTAGAAATTCCACGCCTGTACTGACAATTTATGATTACGTCATTAAAATGGATTTACTATAAACGACCCAGCTTACAGAGAACTATCTAGTGACCCCAAAGAAAGTATTAAGGGCAACACACTTTCCCTTTTGAAAAAGCGCTCGTTGTCTGACGATTTGTGCAAGAAACTTCACTCTGGAGCTGCCGTTCCGCCTAGATTCTAGAACACCTCTACGCCCTACTGTTTGTAATTTAGGTGCACCCATTTATAGCTAGCGAAGTACCGGCTGATCAAAAGGTCAGTATAAATTTGAAAACTTAATAAACCACGGAATAATGTAGATAGAGAGGTAAAAATTGACACACATGCTTGGAATGACATGGGGTTTTACTAGAACAAAAACAAAAGTTCACAAAATGTCCGGCAGATGGCGCTGGACAGCAAAACGTCAGTGACTGCGCATGACAATCGTGTTTAAAAAGAGCTGTAATGAGAGAGAGAATCAGATGCGCCAGCAATCGCAGCATGTTGACGTTACCTGAAAAGGCGCTTTTAGTTAAGCTTTATTATCAGGAATGGGAATGAGCTAGTTCAGCGTTACGATCTTATCGCCATAGGAAGGGGATTCGAACGGGTAAACGTCCGTTGACAAATGCAGCTGTCTCGAGAATGACTTAGAAGTTAGAAGCCACGGGCTGTTTAGATGATAGACCCCGTAGTAGCCCACAGAGCACAAGGCGTAATGCTGCTGAGACAATTCAAGAAGAAATGGAGACTGCAGCGGGTTCATCTATGCACCGGGAAGTCAGCGCTCGTGCAGTTGCACGTCGTACCGGCATTCCATACACTACTGTTTGGTTGGCACTGAGGCGTACCCTCCGATGTTATCAGTACAAAATCCATCGGCATCATGAACTGTTACCTGGCGATTCAGTGAAGCGGAGGGCATATACGGTGTGGGCGTTTCAAAAGATGTCGGAAGATGACGATTGGTTGAGTAACGTGTTGTGTACCGACGAAGCTCATTTCACGCTCCGAGGGTCTGTCAACGCCCACAATTGCAGAATTTGGGCAACCGAAAATCCTTGAACTGTCGTGGAAACTCCATTGCACAACGAGAAAGTCATGGTATGGGTTGCATTTACCACATCTACCGTTATTAGGCCTTTTATCTTTGAGGAAATGCGTGATTCTGATTTTTTAAATGCTACCGTGACGAGTGAGAGGTACGCCGATATGTTACAGAAGCTCATCATTCCCAGACTGGCTCATAAACACTTGCTGGAACGTACGATGTTTATGCAGGATGTCGCTCCACCCCATATTGCTAGACGCGTGAAAGATCTCTTGCGCGCGTCGTTTGGTGATGATCGTGTGCTCAGCCGCCACTTTCGTCATGCTTGGCCTACCAGGCCCCAGGCCCTCAGTCCGTGCGATTATTGGCTTTGGGGTTACCGAAGGTCGCAAGTGTTTCGCGATCGACCGACATCTCTAGGGATGCTGAAAGACAACATTCGATGCCAAAGCCTCACCATAACTCCGGACATGCTTTACAGTGCTGTTCACAACATTATTCCTCGACTACAGCTATTGTTGAGGAATGATGGTGGACATATTGAGCGTTTCCTGTAAAGAACATCATCTTTGCTTTGTCTTACTTTGTTATGCAAATTACTGCTATTCTGATCAGATGAGGCGCCATCTGTCAGACATTTTTTGCACTTTTGTATTTTTTTGGTTCTAATAAAACCCAATGTCATTCCAAGCATGTGCGTCAATTTTTACCTCTCTATCTACATTATTCCGTGATTTATTCAGTTTTGAAACTTATACGGACTTTTTGATCACCTGGTATTTGAGATCTGTTCTCAGTACACATGTTGACAAGTGTGAACACCATATCTCCATTTAGGTTGGATTTTATTCGACGGTTGAAATCATTGATCCTTAGTCCTTCGAATTTACTAATGAGTTTTGACGTTACATCTATTTCCACGAGTACCTCTGCAAGAGTCCCCGAGTTTGATTAGAAAAAAATTGGATGAAGAGCTGGCGAAGCATTGTCGCCTTGTGCTAACATCCAGCCATCTTTCATTTAATGGCAAAATTTTTAATGAGTGGCGACGTGGTTATGGGCAGTTGTTTATTGCCCATTGTAAGGTGTCAGGCAAATCCAACACCTTCCATGAAAACCCTGACATGATAAGCAAATCCAGTAGCATGTCACATAGCTCGGAATAAGTTGTGACATTAAATTAACCAAAGTAATACGAGTAACGAGTGAGCAAATGGAATACCACAGACTAACACAAGAATGCCTAAATGCATGTCGTACCTTCCCACCTTGAGACCGACGCAGTTCCGAGGAGAGAAACGAGAACAGAAGCCGAGAGCAGAACCATGTTAAGGTAGAAGGCCCTACGATAAGGGACGGACAGGACACCCAAGTCGCCAGCTAACCACTAGGGCACACCACCTGCACGTTTCAGTGTGAGACTTTTTCGCGTCTCCGTTACGGCAAGGACCCCCCCCCAGCCCATGTTAAAAGCTAGAGCCCTCCAGAAAAACAGTATAGATCTTACGATAACGCTAAAAGGACCACACCAGCTGCAGGTTTTAGCGTGAGAATTTTTAGCGTCTCTGTTACGTTGCAAACTTTAAAAACATTGCCCCACCACGAAAAGTATCACGTTTCTCATTGGATTGACAGAATTTTTGTAGGCGTAGCTTAAGGTTAACATTGAGACCCTGATTGGTCAGATGAAAACACAGCCAGATAGTTTTTTTCTAAACCAACTTTGGTAAATGTAGTAACGAGAAGTTACAGAAGAGTTGCTTCCGAGACGGCGAGGTGAGCGGAGCTGCGCCGGCCGCGGCCCCCTGACGAACACCGACAAGGTAATGAACACCCGCGATGCCACATAACAGCGCATAAAGCTTCACTCAGAACTGCAGAAGTCTCATCTGTTACACCTCCTTTTTGCGTAATACTAGTGTCGATCGTCAATTAAAGCTCATGGTGTTCACATTTGCCACTTGAAGTAAAGATCTGAAACTCGATTTTTCTGTTATATAGTTATTGAGAAGCCACATCAGCCACTGTAATTTACAACAAGTTAAATGAGTAATTAAAGATAATTGAGGGTCACTGTAGACCATTTTGATAGTTTGCTCTTTTGTGAAACTTAATTTAAAGCTAGATTATAGATGTGATATGGCATAGGTCATCCTTCGATCCTTTGTAGAACTTCGAAACCTATTCAGGGAATATTCGTTCACATTTTTGTTGAACGCAGTTGGTTTTTACCATCCTGTATTAAAACAATTCCTTTTACCAATAGTGCAATTTCTAAACAATTGTTTTGTGAGTAGAATAAAATTTCCCATGGAAAACGTAACTGCTTTTTCGACGTTGTTTTACCAGCTAACTAAAAATAGGAAAGCCTTTAACCCCTTCCACTAAATTTAGTTAGTATTAAGATTCTTTTACAGGGAGTGCAGTGGAGCTGACGCTGAGATCATTAAGTATTTGGTTATATCATCGCTAGTCTCACTGAACTCTTCTGAATTGTACATGTCATGTGTGGTCTGGCGTCTCCTTGCCAGCAACAGGTCCCAGGTTCAAACTAGTAAATTCCCTAAAAAACACGCTCAGAGCTTCGTGGCGCGAAAGTGGTAGAGAGACAATATACACTCCTGGAAATTGAAATAAGAACACCGTGAATTCATTGTCCCAGGAAGGGGAAACTTTATTGACACATTCCTGGGGTCAGATACATCACATGATCACACTGACAGAACCACAGGCACATAGACACAGGCAACAAAGCATGCACAATGTCGGCACTAGTACAGTGTATATCCACCTTTCGCAGCAATGCTGGCTGCTATTCTCCCATGGAGACGATCGTAGAGATGCTGGGTGTAGTCGTGTGGAACGGCTTGCCATGCCATTTCCACCTGGCGCCTCAGTTGGACCAGCGTTCGTGCTGGACGTGCAGACCGCGTGAGACGACGCTTCATCCAGTCCCAAACATGCTCAATGGGGGACAGATCCGGAGATCTTGCTGGCCAGGGTAGTTGACTTACACCTTTTAGAGCACGTTGGGTGGCACGGGATACATGCGGACGTGCATTGTCCTGTTGGAACAGCAAGTTCCCTTGACGGTCTAGGAATGGTAGAACGATGGGTTCGATGACGGTTTGGATGTACCGTGCACTATTCAGTGTCCCCTCGACGATCACCAGAGGTGTACGGCCAGTGTAGGAGATCGCTCCCCACACCATGATGCCGGGTGTTGGCCCTGTGTGCCTCGGTCGTATGCAGTCCTGATTGTGGCGCTCACCTGCACGGCGCCAAACACGCATAAGACCATCATTGGCACCAAGGCAGAAGCGACTCTTATCGCTGAAGACGACACGTCTCCATTCGTCCCTCCATTCACGCCTGTCGCGACACCACTGGAGGCGGGCTGCACGATGTTGGGGCGTGAGTGGAAGACGGCCTAACGGTGCGCGGGACCGTAGCCCAGCTTCATGGAGACGGTTGCGAATGGTCCTCGCCGATACCCCAGGAGCAACAGTGTCCCTAATTTGCTGGGAAGTGGCGGTGCGGTCCCCTACGGCACTGCGTAGGATCCTACGGTCTTGGCGTGCATCCGTGCGTCGCTGCGGTCCGGTCCCAGGTCGACGGGCACGTGCACCTTCCGCCGACCACTGGCGACAACATCGATGTACTGTGGAGACCTCACGCCCCACGTGTTGAGCAATTCGGCGGTACATCCACCCGGCCTCCCGCATGCCCACTATACGCCCTCGGTCAAAGTCCGTCAACTGCACATACGGTTCACGTCCACGCTGTCGCGGCATGCTATCAGTGTTAAAGACTGCGGTGGATCTCCGTATGCCACGGCAAACTGGCTGACACTGACGGCGGCGGTGCACAAATCCTGCCAGCTAGCGCCATTCGACGGCCAACACCGCGGTTCCTGGTGTGTCCGCTGTGCCGTGCGTGTGATCATTGCTTGTACAGCCCTCTCGCAGTTTCCAGAGCAAGTGTGGTGGGTCTGACACACCGGTGTCAATGTGTTCTTTTTTCCATTTCCAGGAGTGTAGAACAATCAGACACCACTAGGAATGTTTAGACCATTGTTGTCAATTATTTTCTAAGGACTTTGAGGATAAGCCTCTGAGGACTCCTGTTTTTCAGCCAACGTGCTTCTGGCGATTCTTATACGATACCTTTTTCATCTTTCCTCATCTATGTAATGCTCCCAACAGGTTTTTGGACCACTTCAGCCGTCTTCATCACAGCATTAAAATTACCATTGAGATTGAAAGTTATGTAGGCTCTTATTTTTAGACGCCATGGTTTACAAGAAACAAAATTGTACATTGGGACATAGTATTCACTGAAAGCCGATGCACAACGATCGTTATCTGCATGCTAAGAGTTACCATCCACCATACCAACTTTAATGGCGTCCTTAGGATTCTGGGAACGCGCAGAATGTGCTATTTCCGAAGCCGACAATTTAACCCAAGATCCTGCACATTTGATGACTGTTTATAAGTAAAATAGACAGTTTGAGAAGCTGATTCGTCTGGCTATAGTGTATGGAATACCCCGGAGGTGCACAAAGAGGATCATAGATTTATGGCCTTTCTTCCTTACGTTGGAGGTATATTGTTAGAGACTGTAGGAATTTTAAGGAGTTTTAAGAGTGTATTCCGACTACCTTCCAAGATTAAGGCACCACTCGGCTGAGTGAAAGACGATTTGGGGTTTAGAAAGCCTGGTACATACAACATTCCTTGTTGGCGTGCTAAGATTTATATCGTTTGCTAGATTCACACGGTTCTGGATAGCTGCACAAACATCCCCGCCAGATGAGACTACAACAGCTGGCAAAATCGGCGGTAACAATGTTGCTTAAAGGAGAGACACAGGTAGAAATTTGATGAGACTGTGATATTTGCCAGCACTTCCGGTTTTTGATACAGTGTTTATATAGAGGCAAATTAAATTAGGTTGGCACACAATTTGATTAACAGAGACAACGGTTCCCCTCCTAGCAGGACGTGGAACTACTTCAAAACAGAACGTTGTTTAGTGCTTGAAATAATTCAATTTTCACGAAGTGTCAAAATGGCAACTTTGGCCGACGTGAGCAGCCAAAGTGGGCACTAAGTTTTAAACTCAAAATAATGGATAAAAACTGTTTTAACAAATAATTATAGTTTATTGTGAAACATGATTTGAATTATACTTTTCACAAATAAAAGTCAAACTTTGTCGACTCACAAATTTCTGCACAAGAGTTGAGAAACAGAGAACACACTTGGTACTTTAACCACTGCTCTTCTGGCTTGATTCTGAAATTTTTCTTAGTTATACGTGCACTCAGTATATTAATTGTTGACGTCCAAAAGAGTTTTTGTAAGGTTGGGTTTCCTGCTCTTCATACTCTTCTTTTAACTACCTTCTTTTCGGCTGCTTCCCTTTTATCGTTCTTTTTACAGTACATTCTTTTTCTTCTTTCTTTATTTGCTACTTCTAGGTCACTGATATAAAGAATTGCTGTAATTATGGCCGTGGTGTTGTTCTTTCATCCACACTTACGATTCCCACGTTTTCCACCTGAAGAAAGTGCCCCGAAGGCATCGCCAAGATGGCGAATTTGTCGGCATTGACGCCTTTTCTCAGAAGCTGTAAAAACTAACAGCATGAACGATTATGCAGTTAAGACGTAACACTGTCAACGCAATTTCATTAAAAAGAAGTCACATTTCCTCCCCATAAGAAACATGCAAATTGACATCTTACCTTGCGTCAGCACAACTAAAATCCATAAAAACTATTATACCTCTGAGGAGTGGCACAGAAAACATGTTAGACTTGATGGGGTGATGGGGCCTTCCAGATGAAATACATTACGGCATTTCCCACGTGATACCAGCGCCTTATAGCATCCTGGACCCCAAGAGCCAGTCTGCCAACAATTGTAACTTTGCTGGCTCTCCCCTGCGCCCCACTAAATACAAATTACGTACAAACCAGCAGTACTGTGTACTGTAGGGTATTTAAAACAATATCTATATTGCATAAGAAAAAGACTTACTTCACACATACTTAGAACGTAGAAGAAGGTGAATTGATCTGATTTTTATGAAACATACTGTGCAAGCCATAAACACCCCTGCCCATTTGATCGCTCATAGCCTTCTATATATCCATGGTCAGTAGTATTGTTCCATAAGTTCCAAAGGATTATCGCTAGATGGTAGGATATGATATAGATGTCCCAGTTCTCAAAACTGCATATTACTTTAGAGGGAAATATGTGTCCCATTAATTAAGGAAGAGTTAAAAGCAGCGGAACCTCATTCGGTTTATCCGTGCGTAAGCCTCTCACGCAGTTTAAAATAATATGCGTTTCATACATATTTTCCATTGTGTCTGACTTTCGTTCCTATTCCATACACGGAGTATTTATTTTCTATACACATAGCACTATCCCAGTTTGTGTAGAAATCTTGACTAAGCTTACAGTAATTATTCACATTTTTTCTTTGCTTAATCCTCCTTTTCTGATATTCCTTCACTTTTGGACAATATTGTAGGAATATCTTATAGCAAGACCAACTATATACATCAACAGCTGCAGCATTGAGACTACAAGGAAAAAACAAACGTTTACTATTCTTTGATTGCACTACTAATCATTCATGGTTGCAACTACTCATGTCTTACAATACCTTCAGCTAATGATAGGTGAGGATGCGCGGTGTAACGTTTCTCACTTGTAGGTACAGAGAATGAGATGTTTCGACTCGTTTAAAGGACACTGAGTAATCACCAGTCGCCTACGAAAGTACATGTCTACAAAACAGTTACACGGTTTACACAGCAAACTGATGAAATGACTTATCAGTGTTTCGGGAAATTGACAGGGGACCTGATTATGTACTGAGAAAGATAACGCAAATATGAATATGTTTATTTACTTCATGTGACTGACTGCAGTATAATCCCTGAAGGGCAAAATCTGAACTGGGGTTCGAAGAATCTGCATAGAAAGTTAAAAAAACCCGTATTCATGGCAGGTGTCTACGAATATTTGTGAAACTGATGGCGATGATACAATCAGGCTGTCGTGCAAACTAGAACACGCAAAAGAAAAAAATTCTGAGAATGCCCAACTCTGTCAGTCTCATAAGTGGCCGTCACAATGCAGACTTCACACTTCATGCCAATTACAGAACGATATCTTTAATTACTTCGTATTCGTACTGAAATGAAAGTTCGATAATCTGATATTGCTTTATCAGAAAGACGACCAGCGTTCAGGAGAAGTTTTGTGCAAAAGTGATTAAGTACGTAGTTATTCGATTCGTCAGTTCCTTTAAAAGACGACAGGCAAATTTTTCCACCGAGTGATTAGATATCATTGTGTCTAATCACTAACCAACTATCACATACATACCGTCACATGGGAGTAGGTCGCACACGCTGCAGCAGCATGCATAGTTTGTTGCTTACATTCTCTCTACTTCTGGTAAGTAATATCGTTATTATTGCATTGCGTGTGAATATTTTTAGGACTTTGGTTAAGGTCTCTTTCTTGAGAACGCTAAGTATGAATTCTCTCTCTCTGTGCACATCAAACTGGTCCTTTTTATGCTTAAAATTGTCCAGTGTACAGTCTACGTAATTTATTGTAAGTCAGTATGGTTGAATGAGTTCCATAATTCTATGAGTTGCTAACTTCTGCATCCAATTTGCCAGTGTGGCCCGAAGCCATTGATATATTAAAGTTAAAAATACAAATTTGTTAATGAACTTCACTAGATGGGTTACGTCAAGTTCACGTAGAGCATTCTCAGACATTTCTGCACAGTTCTGTTAAGCCTGAGTAGCTGGAGAAATAGTCTCATTGTAATTATACACTTAATCCTAATGTTTCATTAACATAAGCATGTGAGCTTACCGGGCTCGTAAAATCTTATTTCCTGTCTTGAGGTTCTTATTCCTCGACTAACAGATAATCGGAAGTGATAAAATCCAGTCAGAGCATATTTCATCAGCGAAGTTCTTAATTTTATACCTCGCATGTCATACATGCTACTGTCAGCTGCCTGAAAACAAACGTTTCCCTCATTTTAGCATCTTGTGATCAATATTTTTATGATCAACATATGCAGAGAGTGACAAAGAAAACGGAAGATACATATAAACGGAATGTTTTCAAAATATTCCATGTAAGTAGCAAATAATTTTTGTAGGATATCACTGCTCTTGATATTGGTTTAAATTCAAACGCCAGAAAGTTCTCATGTTATCAAGTTGGGTCTTAGATGAGCGATTCTTGTTTTCATAAAGAATTCAGCTCCCACACATTCTAAAGGGCAGACTCCCTCATATTCTGTATCCCAAACTGTAAATCTGTTCACCACAGAGAGGCAATAAATGGAAGCTAGTTTACGAGTCATGCAGGGCTATAGGATATGTCTTATTGATTGGAAACCCTACCTACAATGGCATGGAGGACGAATGGCATTTTTTTTTTTTTTTATATTGTTCGTTGTGTTTGGTGTGGGCGGACCTCAGATGGCAGCCATTCAAGTTGATCGTTGATTCCTTTACTCAGTTATTTAATTACAGAAGACTGAGCTACTGTACCAACCACTTAACCAACACGAACTCTAACGTCCGACACCTCAGTACAAGTACATGAGTTACATAAACGCTTAAAACTTTTTTTGCTATTTTCTCGGAATTCTCAGAATAGTGCGCTTTACTACATGCGCATTATGTTGTTTTAATGGCCTACTAAACGTAAACCAAGTTTGAAGTAAATCTGTGATCTCACTGTCGTGGACTCCCCTTTTAAGTTTCGTTTCCACGCTCTTCCTCTGCACTCAGTGAATTCATACGTCATGTGCATAGCGACCAGCTGTTCAACACTAAGCCCAGCCGTACTTCTGTATACCACTGTGAACGTACAATTAACACAGTGAGAAAAGCAAACACGAGACAGACGGAAAAGTACAGTAAAAAAAGCTAGCGGTCGAAGAACAAAGTCGGCGTTACTGTTCTCAACAGCAATTACCAAGAGTGAATGAAACGAGACGGTTGCCTAACAAGATTCACAGAGTACACAGTCCACATTCGCAGTACTGTGTAGTTATTTTCAGTGCAGTACAGCTGGAGAGGACGTTAAGAAATCAAATCGAAATGCCGTGACTAACGAGGCGACGTGGACGACGAGTCGCTTGTACCTAAACACTCAAAAAACGCCAATAAATAATCTTCCAAGTTTCATTTGTGGAGTTGTGGACCACCTTGTACACTATCTAATCAAAAGTGTTCGGACACCCCTCAGTAATGCGGAATTGCCTACTAGAAACGCCCATCCACTAGTATAGTGGTGGTGGTGGTGGTGGTGGTGGTGGTGGTAGTGGTATGTATTAGGACTGTTGATATTTTTAAAAATCTCGGGATACCGATACATCGATATTTAAAAAAATGTGATCGCTGATCAACATAACGAAAATAGGTACCGATATATCGATACATTGAAGAAAAATTATCGACGTACCTGCCTTTAAAAATATAGGCTGCACATTGTAAATGTAGTGCCGGTTGTAGATCCGTATATTCAAGTACTGATTTATTATTAAATACACTGTACATCTGCAAGCTAGCTGCGCACTTATCCCTCTTCGAGCAACAATAGAAAGGAAAACATTGCACGCCCACTCTTGGCGATAACGGCATGTGAGTGGCATAATAAAAGGTGTTCGGTAAGTCCATCGTTCGGTTTCGTCCCATATCAGATTTGTCTGGAACACTTCATTCCTTTTTTTTTTTCTTCATTTCTGCAAACGCCAGCGACTTAGCAGTTGTAGTGTCAAAACAGCGTGGTGAAGTTACACGTTGCAGATTCTGCTGGTAGCACCGAGCGCCAATTACGTCAGCATTCCCCCCCCCCACTGCCCCCCCCCCCCCACACACACACGTTCCCGTTCACCGCAAAACAAAATCTTGTCATTTAGATTATGGTCATCTGTTTGAGCAACTGTTTTTGAAGCAAGTTGATGTGAAGAAACAGTACAGTTATTGCATTAATAACTGTTTTCCTATTGCTATTTCTCCCTTATCATAAATCTTGATATTCGTTGCACATCGTCCCCATTCTCCCCCACAGCGCAGTCGGACTACTACTTTGTGCCGGTGCCACCTATACCTGCTGCACACAGTCAAAAAGAAAGACTGGATGTGATGGCAGCTCAAAAAGTAATAAGATTCCTTCACACAGTGAACGTAAATTACCTTACTACACTTTCACAAAAAGTATTTCATATACACACATCAAAAAAAGTTTTTGCAACACCTCGGTTCCGAAAGTTCCGGAACCTGTACAAAAAATTGGAATAGAGATCACCATAACCATCATTCCAGCTCTTTTTATTGCTCATTAAAACCACACATTGCATGTTGTACCACCACACAGCGAGACCTTCAGAGGAGGTGGTCCAGATTGCTGTAAACACCGGTACCTCTAATACCCAGGAACACGTCCTCTTGCATTGATACGTGCCTGTATTCATAGTGCCATACTGTCAACTAGTTAAAGCATTTTGGTCCAGATTGTCCCAGTCCTCAGCGGCAATCAGGAGTGTATCCGTCAGAGTGTTTGGTGGGTCACGTCGTGCATTAACAGCCCTTTTCAATCTATCCTAGGCATGTTTGATATGGTTCATGTCTGGAGAACTAGCTGGCCATCACGAAGGAAGTCAATCACAAGACGTACGTTATAGAGGCGCAAATTGTGGTCCATGAAGACGAATGCCTCACCGATATGCTGTCGTATCATGCAGCCTGTGCACAGTTTGTGTCGTAACACGACGTCCTGTGGCTGCACTAAAACCGTTATTCAACATGGTGGCGTTGCTGTTACAGTTCCTCCGAGCCATAATCCGTAGGTAGCGGTCATCTACTGCAGTAGTAGCCCTTGGGCGGCCCGAGCAAGGCATGTCATCCACATTTCCTGTCTCTCTCTGTATTTCCTCCATGTCCGAATAACATCGCTTTGGTTCACTCTGAGACGCCTGGACAGTTCGCTTGTTGAGAACCCTTCCTGGCACAAAATAACAATGTAGACGCGATCGAACAGCGGTACTGAGCGTCTAGGCATGGCTGAACTACAGACAACACTAGCGGTGTACCTCCTCCCTGCAGGGTTGTTTACATCTTTGGGCAGGTTTAGTGACGTCTCTGAACAGTAAAAAGGGGCTGTGTTTGCGAAACAATATCCACAGTCAACGTCTATCTTCAGAAGTTCTGAAACCGGGGTGATGCAAAACTGATGTGTATTTACAGAAGATTGAGAAAAAAAAATAGTGTAAAAATATTTCAACTCTCGATGGTGCCATTTTAATATCGATATGTCGATATACCTGGAATAAAGATAACGCCGGTATGCATTGACCGTTGTTTAGAAAAAATATCGGTACATTGATATGTTGTCAGCAGTCCTAGTACGTATAGGACGGTCGACAGCAGCGTCTCCTGCGCTCATACTCAGTTAATGGGAGACGAATGTGGTTTGTTGTGAAAAATATGCAATACTCGGTGAAATACAAAATGTAATCCTCATCCGTCCTTAGACAGTCTCACTCACATGTTTGTATCAGTATGAGAGTGTACCCCGTCAGAAAGCAGCACCAGTGAGGCAATGATTCGTGACCAGTAACACTCACGGAAGAGAGTCACGGCCTGAAGGCAATAGGACACCTGAGGAATGAGTTTGAACATCGACTGCACTCCACACCTCAGCGTCCCACTTCACTCCTTTCTGTAATTTTGGCTGTCAGTCCTCCACCGGCATTCATTAACATAAAAGCGTCCCCGGTAGGGATCAAACACTCAAAGGCCAAGTGTTGACACTGATGTTCACAAACAGATGTTCGGATACTCTTGGTCAGATTAGTGTACATGTGATACCTGAAATAAATGTCTTACACGAGACTAGTTACTGAGGTAGCCGCCTTGATATTAATCTCATGTGCCAAATGAAAAATTTAAAATGTACTGTTCTTGCTTTTGCTTTCAAATGTTCAAATGTGTGTGAGCTCATAAGGGACCAATCTACTGAAGTTTTCGGTCCCTAGACTTACACACTACTTAAACTAACTTACCCTAAGAGCAATACACACCCAGACACCCACACACCCACACACCCACACACCCACACACCCACACACCCACACACCCACACACCCACACACCCACACACCCACACACAATGCGTTGCGCAACAGATGACTGTTTCTCATCCTCTGACGACTGGTGTTGCACTTCTGACTGAAGAAACGATGCGAAAACGTTCTAACTGGACTATTAGCGTTAATGCAGTAGAGGTTACAGGTTTCTCACAGAGTCCACTCACTACACACGTTTTGCTTTGTACCGTATATTGCAGATGGTAAAAATGCAAATGCTAAATATCTCAATTAAATGTCTTCTCCAAGCTACACGATAGGAGCTGCAGTTGTCCAGAAATTGCTTCATTACTAGCTTCGAAACAGATAAATGACTTAACAGCACAACAGTGTGGTAACTACTCAAGAACTACTGTAGTGCCATCCACAGTTATTATTATGACATAATTATGACTATAGTTATGACTATTAGTGGCCGAGGTCAGATGAGCCTAACGATTTCTGCCAGTTCAGAAATAAGTAGTACAGCAGTCAAGTGGTTTATGAACAGTAAGAACAGTGCACACATTTCGAAAGGGGTAGCAGTCTGCAGGTCAAACAAGTGTCGCATGGGAGAGGAGTAACACAGGGGAAGTGTGTTTTGAAGCAAGTGTCTACACTCACTGCGGATAGTTAGCTTTCTGATCTGAGAAGGAGATGTGGGTAGCACTTGTGATGCAGGACGAATCCCTTCGTCATTCATTCTAACACATACACATACACATACACACAGATACACAAACTAAATACTCAATTTTCATCGTGTAAAAAATGTAAGTGTTCTGAGCCGTGCGCGGCTCGTGTTCACGCCGTTTCTTGCTTGACAGACTGTATTTACGGAATTGTCGCCTCTTTTCTTATTCGATTTACTGGTGTGACTAAGTTGCTGGTCTGCCTGTCCGTGAGTGGCTGCAGCAGTGCGAATCGGTACGAGCACTGTCGTATTATCTTAGAAGCGACCGCTAGTATTTCCGGGCCGTCCTCTGTTGTAGCTGAGTCGGGATGGAGCACCAGTGAGCTTCGCACAGCCAGTACTCGCCGACCATTGGCGAAACACAAACTGTCCGACGGAAGGAGACTGGAGCGCGAACGACCGTTGGTTGGTCGTTCGGTCGGTCGGTCGTCTCGTCGGGCAACGTGTATTCGGTCTTTGACCGTTTCTGGACCTCGTCAGTTGGTCATCTTGCCGGACACGGTTCGGTTCCTTCCTTGTGCAGAGGTGTAGAGTGGCCAGTGGCCAGTGAGCAAGTGTTAGTTCTGCATGGTTGGGTCTGAGCCAGTGTGCCCGGGTCGTCGGTCTCCAAGTTCCGAACGGACATCAAGGAGTCGGGATGGAGCAGCAGTGAGCTCCGGACAGCCAAACACAGCCGTTGCCGACACATGACTTGAGTGGGGACGACCTTGCTTGGTCATTCGGTTCGTCGTCTCATCGGACGACGTGTATTTGGTCGCTGACCGCTTATGGGTTCTCTCTGTGTGTCAACTTGTGATTCGTCCTTGTTATTCCACAGTGATTGCTTTTAGGGTTGTTCGAGTTCTTGCGGATTGTTTTCGTGGAATTTAAAGATTAAAAACAGCCTTGATCGCAACTTTTTATTTTTATTGGAGTGACCGGTTTAGATTCTGTTTAAGAACCATCTTCAGACTCCAGAACGGTGGGTGGACTACGTGGAGCAAGTTGCGCCGACCTTCGACGCTATTCTTAAATAGAATCGAAACCGGTCACTCCAATAAAAATAAAAGGCTACGATCAAGACTGTTTTTCATCTTTAAATTTTAGTTTTAGAAGATCGCTGATAATGTTTTCAAAAATTGTATGTTTTCGTTGAACTGTGTCTAGTTTGTGTGATTTCGACTGAGCAGTTATGTTAATGCTGTCTGCGTACTGTTGTTGTCAGTCAGTCGGTTGGGACAAAGTCCGGCACGGCGTGTAGTTCGACAGCCTTTCGTGTCGTTCGTGTTGTTGAGCGCCTATTGTGCCTTGACTGTTTTTGGATGCTAATTTTGAAGACGTAGTGCTGCTAGTATCTTCGTCCTCGCTGACATGTTCCGTTGTCGTACCGTTGGTCGGACGGATGGGAATTTATTTTGTTGTTGGTCGGTCCTTCAGCCATCGCTGCCTAGGATTGCCATCCGATTATTTGGTCTTACTTTTAGCTGCCAGTCTAACCTAACCGTACGTTAGAGTTACCTCCTCAGGCCGACCCTTGGAACACTTCCGAGCACGACTGTTCAAAAATGTTCAGATGTGTGTGAAATCTTATGGGACTTAACTGCTAAGGTCATCAGTCCCTAAGCTTACACACTACTTAACCTAAGTTATCCTAAGGACAAACACACACACACACACACACACACACACACACACACACACGCCCACACACACACACACACGCCCACACACACACACACGCCCACACACACACACACGCCCACACACACACACACGCCCACACACACACACACACACACGCCCGAGGGAGGACTCTAACCTCCGCCGGGATCAGCCGTGGGGGGGCTCACACCCGCTATCTGGGAAGAGATCTCGATAGGTAAAGTTAAAGAGGCGCCATATCACTCTCCAAATAACAAAAACTGAAGATTCTTCCACATTTTCGTGAACATAGTACAATTTCAGGCGCAAATCCCCATAGTTAGAAGTTATTATGCGTTTGGGCCAGTGCCGAAATGCAGGAAACGTGAAATTTTAGAAAAATGCACGCACTGGAAATTCAACAGAAGGTATCTTAAGTGCTGTTACCCAAGACAACTGACATACTGTAGTGTTTTATTTCTAAATACAGTCAATATTAACGTCGAGTACTGGAGGTATTACTGGAGACAGTAAACGCTTACAAAGAAACACTCTGATGGAATGCATATGTTTTGGGCGAATTTCGTCCTTTTCTTGTTCGTCTGCACTTCTTGTCTCGTCAACCATTAAGCAAACCGGACGCAAGTAGACGCCATTGCTGGACTAGCTCACTTAGTATTATTGTCATACTAAATATAACAACATATCATGACACGTCGCACAGGCGGATTTAAACTGCTATTTTGAGAAGAAATAATAATCAGGAGATAAAAATGAGTACTTACTGCGTTAGCATGTTCATATCTCACTCGTAGTAGCCCTGTTCATTATATAAGCACTAACTCATGTTTAATTCTTGTGTAATATTCTTTTAAGTATGTTACTTAGAACAGTGTACTAATACTGAAGCGGAGTACGACATCTATTAAGAAAATACGCATCTCAGCAAAGGTAGCTATCAAGGTAATGTACGAGAGGACCTACAGGTTTTACACGAAGTTTTCTATACGGATCATAAGTTGAAGTATTAGCAGTCAAGCTAAGATAGCTACTTTTTCATTTAATTAAGCAAGGTGATGTTTTCCACCGCGCACGAACTCTGGGAATTCATTGATGAGAGGATGCAGAACAAGAAAGGTCTAATGAACTCGTGTCCCCAAATGTATGGTTTCCATGCAAGAGACTGCGGTTGAATACGCGCTGTAGCATGCAGCCACACTTGCAATACATGAGGAAACTGGTTTCTTTGTGCCTCGACGCTTGGGTGTAAGCGCCCTAGTATGTTCTGTCTCACACTTTCACATAGGCCAGGCTGCACCCGAACAGTGTCAAAGGCAGCGTGACTACTACTCCACAGTCTCCACATCTGGAATGGGCTCTGCATACACGATACTTTTGAGATGACCCAATAACCAGAAATCGCACGAGTTGAGATCCGGTGAAGGAACAGGCCATGCAACTGTGCCCACCCCGTCCGATCCATTGACCAGGGAAGACACGACTGCGATGCCTCCGGACGTTAACGGCGAAGTGGTCTGGAGCACCATCATGTAGCAGCCACATAGCCCTCCGAGTTACGCAACGTTGAAGGAAGACTGGTCCCAAAACACGGTCACCAATTATCCCGGCCCACACATACCGGCAGCACCGACGCTGATGATTCGCAGTCACCATACCATGGGGGTTCTTCATACTACCCATACTTATGAAAGTAACATCTGTGAATGGGATGAATGACAGAAATCTCGGAATCATGGTTGCCTGGTGAAGAAACCAGTGACAGAACTGCTCCCGACGAGGAAAGCCTGCCGCTAGTAAGCCCTGCACACGCTGTAAGCGATAAGGGTAGTAACTATTGTCGTGGAGAATGTTCCATACGGTCGTCCGGCTTGCCTGTACTGGCGGGTCAACTGCCTGGTGCTGACACTGCGGTCGCCGTCCACAGTGTTCATCACATTTTCCTCCAAGTCTGGTGTCCAGACATTTCGGGTATATCCCTCATTATCTCCTGCTTCCTGAAACGACCCTGTCTCAGGCAAATGGCGGAACACTGTTGCAAACACTTAATGCTATGCTTGTTGCCGCCGGGGATGGGACTCTTCACAACCTTGCTGCCCACCACCCGTTGCCATTTGCCTTTCTGTAAGTAGACATCATGTCGGCAATCTCTCGATTCGAATATGGAAACTTTGTATACAACACAGTATGACTTCAAGGTGAGTCGGCAAGAGAAATGAATCGGACACAACATTACCAAGTACTATGGCGGGAGAGGGTGCTAGGGCATAACGTTTGAGGAACAGTACCAACTTCTGGGAGGAAACCATGCATACTATAACCTTGGCTGCACGGTACAGCGCGTATTAGACCGCAGTCGCTGTAAGTAAGTGTGATTGAATGAATGGTCTCTAACATGGAAACCATGCGTTTACGCACATAAGTTCATTACAGCTCTTTTGTTTCGTATCCTCTCATCAATCAATCCCTAGAGTTCGTACACGATGGAAAAAATCCCCCCTGTATATTTCTCTTCTGTCATGGTACACTACAATATACTAATCGGCCAATCATATCCGACTGAGTATGTTGCTATCAAAGACCGAAACCCGGCTTAAGGGATTGTTCTAAATGACGCAAGAAGTCCTCGTAGCCCTCCATATCGTGCAACTGAAAACATCTGTACCGCATACAGAAATGACTCAAGAATGTCGAACTTGATGTCACTCACTCATAGAATGTTCTCTCGGATTACCAGGTCGATAGCAGCGAGCAAGCTTCTGTAAAGTTCGTTGTCCGCAAATTGCTAATGTCATCGAACAGTTGTCAGACTGTATTGAGAGCAGTAAAGTAATGTCGAGCTTGTAACTGCAGAATCCACATTCTATCTTGATGTGGCTGTCATAAACATTATGAAATTACATTATCAGATCAAAAATCTCCAAATACCTATTAGCCTATATTAAAATGGGACATACCAGCCTCTCGTCTTTACGACGGTTTGATCTCTGGTACGGATATTTTCAATGAAGTGTCTGGATGTCTTTTGGAGAAACTGCGACCCCTTTTTTTCTCGAGAGGCGAAACCATAGAAGGTAATGACGTTGTATGCCTGAGCCTGGAGCGATTTTTACGTTGCAGCTCATCCGGAGATTGGGTTCAGGTCGGGGAATGTGGACAGGCCAGTCCATTTCAGGAATATTGTTGTTGACAAACCATTGACTCACAAATGCTGCTTTATGACAGCGTACATTGTCATGCTGATGCAAGCAGCTATCGTCTCCGAACTATTCCTTTAATGTACGCAGTAAACTACTGTAAAACATGTTCGTGTTCTTCCCAATTTGGCGTTTTCTAACGACGAAAAACACACCCAGAACTTAACGCGACTTCCATACTTCACTATACGCACTACACATGAAGGCAGTCCTTCCATAGTATTGTGATAAGGTAGTGATTTCTCATCTCAGATCACTCATTTCCAGCTATCCGCTCTTTACATCTGCATCGCTCTTTACACTACATCAAGCGTCCTTTGGCCTCGACTACAGAAATGTGTGACATACGAGGAGCTGCTTGACCGACGAACGCCGTTCCTCTTGACTCGGCATGTCCAGTTATTGTGCTATCTAGACTGCACGTATCATTTCAGAATCACGAGTGTGAGCCGTGTAGGGCTCGTGTTCATGCCATTTATTGTTTGTCGTCTTCTATCACCGTACTGCCGCCTCGTTTTCTTATTCCATTTACTGGCGTCACTAAATTCCTGCCTTATTGCCCACGAGCGGCAGCAGCAGCGCGAATCGATAAGTGCCCTGTCGTACCATCTCTGGAGCGACCGATAGTGTTTCCAGGTCGTAGTGTGGCTGGCAGTCAGTTCGGGACGGACCAGCAGTGAAGTCGGGGACGGAGCGCAGGTGAGGCGCCGACAGCTTGTGCTCGCCGACCGCTGGCGACACACATGAACTGTCCGACGGAGGGAGATTGGAGCGGCCGACGTATATTTGCTCCTTTCACCGTTTCTGGGCATCGGAGTTGGTCGGTTGGCGTGGAGCAGCTAGGAAGTCTCCGCGGTGCATAGTTTGGCCGGCCCCGCTGGCGGCCTCTACGCAGTGTTGGAGTGCGTGGTGCTGTTTCCGTTGCTACCAGGTTCGTGGCTCACCTATCCTGGACATGAAAGTTGAGTTTTGACTCAATCTACAAGCAAGTCACACCTGTTCACATTGTGTCATTTGGAGTTCGTGGTCGGCTCTTGGGATATTCCTGCGAGCAACAACGCATATTTTCAAGCTGGCAATTTTTAGCCACCCGCCGGTGGAATTTAACTGTACTTCGTTATTTGAATTGAAGTGCACCAGCAGAATGCTCTGCCTTGTGGCCGTTAATGTTGCGGTTACCTGCCCTGGCTGTTGACGTAAAGAGCAGGCAGTGTATGTTCTTCGTCGAGTTGTCGCTGTCCAGCACGGGGTGTAGTTTGACAGCTCAATGTAGAATTGGTTGTGGGCGCCAATACCTTCTGTGTTGTTCCGTTGAACCCCTATTGTGTGCTGGTCGGGCGAATTGGAGGTTATCTTGTCGGTGGGTCCGTTGACTGTCTGTCGGTTGGGTTGTCAGATCGACAATGGTTGGGCCGACTGCCTGTCTCACCTAAGCGAGCGTTAGTGTTTGAATTCCAGACCGACCCTCGGAACTTCTGAGCGTCCTTAGGTGTACTCTGTCTGTCTGTCTGTCTGTACTTTCTGTCTGTCTGTCTGTCTGTCTGTACTTTCTGTCTGTACTTTCTGTCTGTCTGTCTGTCTGTCTGTCTGTCTGTACTTTCTGTACTTTCTGTGTGTACTTTCTGTACTTTCTGTCTGTACTTTCTGTCTGTCTGTCTGTACTTTCTGTCTGTCTGTCTGTCTGTACTTTCTGTCTGTCTGTCTGTCTGTCTGTACTTTCTGTTTGTACATGTATGGCTTTTAGCCGATTTTTAGATGAAGGTGGTTTTGCCCTTAAGGCATCAGATGGTTTGGGCTCAAATGGCTGAGCATTTTGGGATTTAACACATGAACTGATCTGTCCCCTAGACGTAGAACTACTTAACCCAACTAGCCTAAGGACATCACACACATCCATGTCCGAGGCAGGATTCGAACCTGCGACCATAGCAGCAGCCTGGTTCCGGACTGAAGCGCCTAGAACCGCTCGGCCACAATGGTCGGCTTGGTTTGGGCTTTCAGTCCAATTTAACAACTGTTTTACGTAAAGCCTTCGGCATTTTTAAAATAAATATTATTGACTCAAGTATTGGGCCTTCAGCCGATTTGAAATTTAGTTGTATCGCTCTTCGAGTATCAGCTTCCTTGGGCCTTCAGCCTAATTAAGGAACTGTTTTAAGATAAGGCTTTGACTTAAATTTCTGATTTTGGCTGAGCTTTAATTGGCTTTCAGCCGTTTTTAAATTAAAGTGTTCTTGCCCTTAAGGCATGAGATTGTACGGCGCATTCAGCCGCTATTTTAGTACCAAAACTAAAGCTGTGCTTTTTTTTAATTTCTTGGCTCTTTTAATGTTTTATTTGGTCAAATAAAAGTTTGTATGTTCGAGTGCATCTGACAGCCACTTATTTTAACTCCTTTCCACAACCTAAACTACCAGTCCTGTCATGCGGGTCTCAGAGTGATTCCTTCTGCTGGCGATTTCTTATTATCACCCTTCGCAATGCTCAACGGTCTGTACCCGCAGGTACACGAGGCTTTCCCGATTCTCCTTGACGTTCCACTTCAGACACCTCACCATCATTCAACTCTGCCAGTTTCAGACGTCATCCTCTACATCATTTATATACACTGTACTTTAACACCTATTTGAGGCAGTAACGAAATTATTTTCTTCATCGTGCGAGATCGTCCCGTTAAGAATACAGTGCTGAAATCTGTCTGCTAGGAAGTCCAAAGACCAAGCGCACATTTGCTACCACGCCAAAGTTAACGAAAACTACAAAATATTGAAAAAATGCTTCATTTCACTGAAAACATCCGGCATGAGAGGCCGTGGTCGATATATAAAACTATTCCCTGACGTTTCGTCTCTGATTGCGGGAGGTATCTTCGAAGAAAACAGTGACTGCATCAGGGGCTCCTGCAGTCCGCGAATGGCTAGAATGAACCAGCATTCGGACGATTGCACTGTATCACTTCCGGCCATGAGATAAGGGTGCGAGTTGCAGTTGTGTGATTCGGACTGTAATTTGATCGGAGATTTTATTTGCTTTGTATTTACTACCCAGGTCAAACTGATCCTAGTTAATAGCACCTCTACAGCCGGTGACACGTAGTTTATCCGAACTGCGTCAGGTAGAGGTGCTCGCTCTGAGGCGTGCAGCTGTTGGGTAGGGTTTTCCTAACTCATGTATGGGAGAAACAATACGTGATGAACTTGTAGGCGGAGCCTAATAGGCTAAACTAGGAATAATAGAATTTCTCTTGACTTTTGGTGACTTGAGACATTCTGCTCAATGTAATTTTCCGTCTTTTCATTCTGTCGCCTTGATTGTGATACGTCAGTCTTCTATCACCAGGGCCTCCGCTTCTCTTGCGATTGCCGGTTCCTCTCAGAGAGATGGTCTGACACTTCGCTCTTCCTTATTGGAACTTGTTTGACCACGATGGGAGCGACTGCGACATTTCATCACTGTGTCACATAAAGGTCCATTGTTACCGTACACTTCTACCAACTCGGCGTCTTTCTCCTTCTAAAGCTGAAACTGAATTACAGCACAATGCTTTTATTTTCCCAAGGCGCCCAGCTATGTTTCTTGGTTTCTCTAGTGGCATACTGCGGTATTGTGCCGAGTGGATTTTAATGTACCCAGGACAGCAGGCATGTACCTCCAAAACAAAAAGTAAAAAAATAATTAGATACGTAATTTTATATTTTCTGGCTGACTGAAATGGCAGTGAGCTTGGGAGATGGGCAATGGAAGGTGCTCATGGTTTTACTGAACAAATGTTAATGCCTCATTATTAACACTAACAAAATGTGAACATTAAAGTTTATTGTAAGAGCGATTTGACCCAGGCTGATCACAACATTTTGATCTCGAAATACATTTTATCGCATTTGGCCATAGGACAATAAATCTTTGATCTTACAACTGGCAGCAAAATACATGGCTGCAATTTTTTCAATTATATTACATAAGAAGTACATATAACATTAATGCATAATGACTAAACAGTGTTTATGACCAATATTTAAACAAACAACGTTACGCCAAATATTTAAATTTATAACAGCAGCAACTTGGCAACCATCAATAATTGTGACTCATGAAAGACAATCAGTAAATTCTTTAAAATAAATGTTAAGACAAAAGTCTGCATAAAAGAACATATACGACATGTACATCTATTAGCTTGACACATATCGCTTTATGTAAAGTAGGCACGAATGGTGCTTTAGGGAGTTCATAGAACCAACGGTGGCCCCCAGAGGTCAGTTACATACATCGAATCATCGTCCTCAGTGTTACCATCACAACAAATATATTTTTATCCTACTGGAATCGTGGTAAGCTTCAGAGTTTAACATTTCAGTAAAACATGTCATTCCTTGCACCACTTAAAATACATGGCTATTGACATAAGTAAGCAAACGGCAAGACAAACTTAACGATTTCGCGGGCTGTGGGGGATATAATTCCCACTAAAAATATTTCTTACATTGTTTAAGGGAATGTGTGTTGCCACTTCTGTATGCTCCTGGTATCTAGTGGGAGTCCGTTGCACCAGCTGCATTTTTCGTTTGTTGTGAAATGTAGCTTTCAGGACTGTGTGACGTATATATCCCACCAAACAATTTCATTTTAATGCTTACTGGGACGTATGCTTACCAGCAAAGCAGTTTCTGAAAGGGGCTTGGGAAGTAATCTGTTATTTGTGGTCCTTGGGAAACATTCTTACCACTAACCTAGGGGTATGCAAAGGTTTTGGGAATAGATTGTACCACCTTTGTCTATGCGTGACATGTTGTGGAAGTACACTGCACCAGGTATATGAAAACTGCTGAACAATCCGTTCTTGTTTGTCATGGGATCACTACTGATGTCGGAATACACTGCTTCGCTTGTGCAATATATACTATTGCAACCTGTATCAGCTCATAACCTAAAATAAAGATAGAAAACACTGTTCATTATTTTGTACGTGTAATGGCAACACGTAACAGAAGTGGGAAATCCATTTACCAGCAGGTTTAATTCCTCAAAGGTGCCATGCTGATATATGTACCACCAAAGTTCTTGATACTAAATAACAGCCGGCCGAGGTGTCCGAGCGGTTCTAGACGCTACAGTCTGGAACCTCTTGACCGCTACGGTCGCAGGTTCGAATCCTGCCTCGGGCATGGATGCGTGTGATATCCTTAGGTTAGTTAGGTTTAAGTACTTCCAAGTTGTAGAGGACTGATGACTTTAGAACGTAAGTCCCATAGTGCTCAAAGCCATTTTTGAACCCATGTGGGTGCCAGCCTGCATGCACGACACCGAGAATTTGCGGACAAATAAACAGCCTGCATTCCATGCGCACAGCTCAGGACTGTCCACATGACTCAGCGATCGCGGACTAACTGCGATAACTACACATTCCTGCTGTTGCCCAATGCCGTCCAGCGGACCATCTGTTCCCTTCCTCGTTCATAAGGAGAGTCGTGACCACTGGCAGCTGTGGTGTAAGAGCGCGACAGCATGATGACACCCTAATTTTGACACCTTGCGGATTTGTTAGTTACTTTTCTTTGAACGCTGTTAAACGTAATGTAAATGGAGTAATGTCAAACACACGCACTAAATCTACTGCCCTAGCCTATATTGATCGTCAACTCGATGAAACTGGGCATCAGGGTCGCCAGTACACCTTCAGTTGTGAACGTTTTAAGGAGCTTTTGCACATGTGCAACTCGCGTAATGTAATTGCCTTATAGGCCAAATACACCCTGACTTGATAAACAACGCGCGCAGTTCACGATGTGCACAGCTAACCCTTACTACTCCAGTACAAATTTAAGTCAATGGCTGCAGGTGGTGGCACGATGAAGCTGACTTATACCCGTTCGCTTGGCATAAATCCCGCTAGACGGTACCACGTCCCTCAGATATGCCGATTTGACCCAATATATAGTAAAATTAAATCGGAAATCAATATATGTTTGCTTATACTGATACGAAAACCTATTTTGTGGGGTTCTGAATAAGATACAATAAATTAAGTTTTGGATTTCATCATACAGTAATCGATTTGAGGCGCTGAGAACCATTAAGCAAATCATCGTTGATTTTGAGACTGTAGGTACCATTTATTCATGCTGCTGACATCTGTTGATATTTCAGAGTGAGAGATTTATCTGCACTGTAGGCCCACATTGTACGTACAAATGAACATTCACGAAAAGCTGTATCACTGTTTTCTCTGACATTCACTTAAACGTGAGGTCGCATGCGGTTTACTTTTGACCCTTCTGGCTCTCAGAGCCTCATTTTGATTCCAATCGAGTGAACTTGTTGATAGATAGTACTACCTGAATTTAATCATTTCCACAAACGGCAGTATGTGTCTGGAGTTGCTTGTTTACTTTGCAAGAATCGGCTTTCCTGTGCAATGTCGCAATGAACTCTGTTGAATTTGTTTTAAGCGCTGACAAAAAAGAAAACTACCACGAAAAGTTAGCCGCAAAGGAACTAGGACCTCCTAGACAAGATCCACTGCCTGAGAAACTGACGAATTCAAATAAGCGTGATTATAAGCGATCATTTAACAAAGAAGTGTATAATAAGAGTAAGCTGTTTTGTGGCCGCAAAGTAAGAACGTGTGATTTTCAATCTGGAAGGTAATTCATTAACTAATACATGTATTGGGAATCTTGTACATTGGTCCAAAAAATTAAAAAGCACAAAAACTCCCACTTACACAAAAATGAGAAGCGAAGAGAAGTGCAAGTATAAACATTTTATTCTTACCATAAATTACATTTAATTGTGTACAAAATAACAAAATTCCAAAAAAAATTCTATTTTAAGACAAGTCATGCATATTATTATTATTGACAGCGACTGAAGTTGTATAAATACACTGGTAAGCATAACAGTCATACAGCAGATGCTTTTAATTTCACACAATCTCGCATCTAAAATTAAAACCTTGTAAACACACTTATGAGTTGAAACTTCCTGGCAGATTAAAACTGTGTGCCCGACCGAGACTCGAACTCGGGACCTTTGCCTTTCGCAGGCAGGTGCTCTACCAACTGAGCTACCGAAGCACGACTCACGTCCGGTACTCACAGCTTTACTTCCGTCAGTATCCGTCTCCTACCTTCCAAACTTTACAGAAGCTCTTCTGCAGAAGTAAAGCTGTGAGTACCGGACGTGAGTCGTGCTTCGGTAGCTCAGTTGGTAGAGCACCTGCCCGAGAAAGGCAAAGGTCCCGAGTTCGAGTCTCGGTCGGGCACACAGTTTTAATCTGCCAGGAAGTTTCATATCAGCGCACACTCCGCTGCAGAGTGAAAATCTCATTCTGGAAACATCCCCCAGGCTGTGGCTAAGCCATGTCTCCGCAATATCCTTTCTTTCAGGAGTGCTAGTTCTGCAAGTTTCGCAGAAGAGCTTCTGTAAAGTTTGGAAGGTAGGAGACGGATACTGGCAGAAGTAAAGCTGTGAGTACCGGACGTGAGTCGTGCTTCGGTAGCTCAGTTGGTAGAGCACCTGCCCGCGAAAGGCAAAGGTCCCGAGTTCGAGTCTCGGTCGGGCACACAGTTTTAATCTGCCAGGAAGTTTCATATCAGCGCACACTCCGCTGCAGAGTGAAAATCTCATTCTGGAAACATCCCCCAGGCTGTGGCTAAGCCATGTCTCCGCAATATCCTTTCTTTCAGGAGTGCTAGTTCTGCAAGTTTCGCAGAAGAGCTTCTGTAAAGTTTGGAAGGTAGGAGACGGATACTGGCAGAAGTAAAGCTGTGAGTACCGGACGTGAGTCGTGCTTCGGTAGATCAGTTGGTAGAGCACCTGCCCGCGAAAGGCAAAGGTCCCGAGTTCGAGTCTCGGTCGGGCACACAGTTTTAATCTGCCAGGAAGTTTCATATCAGCGCACACTCCGCTGCAGAGTGAAAATCTCATTCTGGAAACATCCCCCAGGCTGTGGCTAAGCCATGTCTCCGCAATATCCTTTCTTTCAGGAGTGCTAGTTCTGCAAGTTTCGCAGAAGAGCTTCTGTAAAGTTTGGAAGGTAGGAGACGGATACTGGCAGAAGTAAAGCTGTGAGTACCGGACGTGAGTCGTGCTTCGGTAGATCAGTTGGTAGAGCACCTGCCCGCGAAAGGCAAAGGTCCCGAGTTCGAGTCTCGGTCGGGCACACAGTTTTAATCTGCCAGGAAGTTTCATATCAGCGCACACTCCGCTGCAGAGTGAAAATCTCATTCTGGAAACATCCCCCAGGCTGTGGCTAAGCCATGTCTCCGCAATATCCTTTCTTTCAGGAGTGCTAGTTCTGCAAGTTTCGTAGAAGAGCTTCTGTAAAGTTTGGAAGGTAGGAGACGGATACTGGCAGAAGTAAAGCTGTGAGTACCGGACGTGAGTCGTGCTTCGGTAGCTCAGTTGGTAGAGCACCTGCCCGCGAAAGGCAAAGGTCCCGAGTTCGAGTCTCGGTCGGGCACACAGTTTTAATCTACCAGGAAGTTTCATATCAGCGCACACTCCGCTGCAGAGTGAAAATCTCATTCTGGAAACATCCCCCAGGCTGTGGCTAAGCCATGTCTCCGCAATATCCTTTCTTTCAGGAGTGCTAGTTCTGCAAGTTTCGCAGAAGAGCTTCTGTAAAGTTTGGAAGGTAGGAGACGGATACTGGCAGAAGTAAAGCTGTGAGTACCGGACGTGAGTCGTGCTTCGGTAGCTCAGTTGGTAGAGCACCTGCCCGCGAAAGGCAAAGGTCCCGAGTTCGAGTCTCGGTCGGGCACACAGTTTTAATCTGCCAGGAAGTTTCATATCAGCGCACACTCCGCTGCAGAGTGAAAATCTCATTCTGGAAACATCCCCCAGGCTGTGGCTAAGCCATGTCTCCGCAATATCCTTTCTTTCAGGAGTGCTAGTTCTGCAAGTTTCGCAGAAGAGCTTCTGTAAAGTTTGGAAGGTAGGAGACGGATACTGGCAGAAGTAAAGCTGTGAGTACCGGACGTGAGTCGTGCTTCGGTAGCTCAGTTGGTAGAGCACCTGCCCGCGAAAGGCAAAGGTCCCGAGTTCGAGTCTCGGTCGGGCACACAGTTTTAATCTGCCAGGAAGTTTCATATCAGCGCACACTCCGCTGCAGAGTGAAAATCTCATTCTGGAAACATCCCCCAGGCTGTGGCTAAGCCATGTCTCCGCAATATCCTTTCTTTCAGGAGTGCTAGTTCTGCAAGTTTCGCAGAAGAGCTTCTGTAAAGTTCGGAAGGTAGGAGACGGATACTGGCAGAAGTAAAGCTGTGAGTACCGGACGTGAGTCGTGCTTCGGTAGCTCAGTTGGTAGAGCACCTGCCCGCGAAAGGCAAAGGTCCCGAGTTCGAGTCTCGGTCGGGCACACAGTTTTAATCTGCCAGGAAGTTTCATATCAGCGCACACTCCGCTGTAGAGTGAAAATCTCATTCTGGACACTTATGAGTTCCCTCTGCTCGTGACTGAGTACGCGCACTAGCCGACAGTATTTAACTTTCACCTGGGCCACAGATAAAAAGAGTGGCAGTGTATTTAACGGGAAGGCCATCTTGCATCCATTGCGAGAGGTGTGTTGCCACGGGTCGTTAGTTCTGGAAATGCAAAAGTGTGCCTTAGCGATGGCTCCATGTGCGCTTACATCAAAAAAAGATTTTAAGCTGATAGATCATTACAGCGCTACACTAAAAAGATTTACTTTAGCTCTCCACGAAGATTAGTTGGGCACAGGCCATTAGATCTACTACGTAGAATGCCAGGTCGTGGTAAAATAAAAATCTACAGATAACTACGAGAGAATAGGGAGTGAACAAACACTGACTGAAATAGTAGTCATATATCTAGATACTCTGATCTCTCACTATCGACTAGCCACGAATCTTCTGCGATTTCCAGACGGAAGTCTCCACAATAACCTACCTTCCAGGAGTGTTAGTTCTGCAAGTTTCGCACAAGAACTTCTACGTAAGTACTGCTGTGAGGACGGGCCGAGTTCCATGTCTGATCAGGTCAGTCATACAGTAGTTGCCCGCAAGAGGCAAAGGTCCCGGGCTCGACTCCTCCTCTCGGATCCAGTTTTAAGTCGGCTCAGAAGTTTCTCATCAGCGTACACTCCCCTCCAGTGTGACTTTTTTATTCTAGTCATAGCTCCCTGTAATCGCTATATGCATTTTTAATTGCTTTTTTTGTTATAGTAATAGCTACACAGTCAACGAACTGAAGGCAACAATAACTATAGCTACAGAGTTATTAGTTAAATTTGAAAATAAAGTCTGTTACCAGCAATGGAAAGCAGTTTAGTTACAATACGATCTAACAGGTAACCAATGTGCGCTGCCCTCATTGCAAGTTCTAAAAGAGAGAAGGTTTGAGGGTTATTTAGACGTGCGTATGATAAACCCGTTCCCTCGACAATTTCTCTCCTTCATACCTCCTCTGTGTTATACCAGATGACGTGACACTGATCTCATTTGTACTAAGATTGCAACACATGCGAGGTTACTATTTGCTTCCTCCGCCCTGCCTGGAATGCATAAGTGTTAATTAATCTTCACCAACCTGCAGTCTTCTATCGTTGTCCCCTGCGCAAAAAACAGGGTGTAGTTCCTGAATCCGTTATCTTAAGACTGTATAAACCCTTAGCGAGGCACTGATATTGTAAAAATAATAAAATTTTCAATTAGTTAGTTTGTGCGGAATGCTACTCACTTTTTATTAGCAGAATACGAGAAACTACACAACTTTATGAATCACAACTGATTTCTATTCTGTACACGTTTATAAAAATAAAAGAATGAACTTGGTATTTGCTTAGTAACCGTCACATTGTTCTGATTTACACATCAGAATAACAAGATACTGCTAATAAGTCGTTAACTGATACCGACTAAGGCAGACAACATGTATGTCCTCCGAGGCTGCAGAACCAGCTCTGATCTTACAGCCGATCCACTTCGCCCGCCACCCAAGTTAGATGCGATCCGAAGATTTCCGAAGTGCTTCATCTACAACTACATCTACATCCACATGGATACTCTGCAAATCACGTTTAAATGCCTGGAAGAGGGTTAATCGAACCACCTTTGCAATTCTCCTACTATCCCACTCTCGTATACCGCACGGAAAGAACGAACACCTATATCCTTCCGTACAACCTCTCATTTCCCTTATTTTATCATGGTGATAGTTGCTCCCTACGTAGGTCGGCTTCAACAAAATATCTGCGCGTTCGGAGGTGAAAGTTGGTGATTGAAATTTCGTGAGAAGATTCCTCCGCAAGAAAGAAAGCCTTTGTTTTAATTATGTCCATCCCAAATCCTGTATTATTTCTGTGACCCTCTCCCATATTTTGCGATAATACAAATCGTGATGCCTTTCTTTGAAGTTTTTCGATATTTTCCGTCAATCCTATCTGGTAAGGATCTCACACCGCGCAGCGTTTTCTAAAAGAGGGCGGACAAGCATAGTGTATGCTGTCTCCTTAGTAGATCTGTTACATTTTCTAAGTGTCCTGCCAATAAAACGCAATCTTTGGTTAGCCTTGCCCACAACATTTTCTATGGGTTCCTTCCAATTTAAGTTGTTCGTAATTTTAATTTCTAGGTGTTTAGTTGAATGTACGGCGTTTGGATTTGATTTATCGTGTAACCATGTTTCTTTTAGCTCTCATATGGGAGACCACACACCTTTCGTTATTTAGGGTCAACTGCCAATTTTCGCGCCATACAGATATCTTTTCTAAATCGTTTTGCAATTTGTTTTGATCTACTGATGACTTTACTAGTCGATGAACGACAGCGTCATCTGCAAACAACCTAAAACGGCTGATGAGATTGTCTCCCAAATCGTTTGTATAGATAAGGAACAGCATGGGGTCTACCTTGGGGAAAGCCAGGAATCACTTCTGTTTTACTCGATGACTTTCCGTCAGTTACTACGAACTGTGACCTCTGACAGAAAATGACGAATCCAGTCACATAGACGATATGTCTTAACACACAGTTTCACTACAAGCCTCTTGTGTGATAAAGTGCTGCCTTTTGTTTAGCAACTGCTTACTATTCTGCTGGTAGTTATAGTTGAAATAATGAAATGATAGCCTGCAGTTGAGAGGCACTTAGATGAAATGCAAGTAAATACTTTTGTATCCCGCCTGGAAGGTGGCGCGTGAGTCTGCTGACAAGGGAACCTCCCCGTCGCACCTCCCTCAGATTTATTTATAAGTTGGCACAGTGGATAGGCCTTGAAAAACTGAAAAGAGATCAATCGAGAAAACAGGAAGTTGTGTGGAACTATGAAAAAATAAGCAAAATATACAAACTGAGTAGTCCATGTGCAACATCTATGATGGTTTTGAGTTTAGGAGCGCCGTGTTCCCGTGGTTAGCGTGAGCAGCTGCGGAGTGAGAGGTCCTTGGTTCAAGTCTTCCCTCGAGTGAAAACTGATTTTTTATTTTCAATTTATGTGACAAACTTATGGTTTCATCACTTTTTTGGGAGTGATTATCACATCCACAAAAAAACTTAAATCGGGCAAGGTAGAAGAATTTTTTTACCCATTCGCCAAGTGTGCAAGTTAGGCAGGTCGACAACATATTCCTGTCATGTGACGCACATGCCGTCACCAGTGTCGTATAGAATATATCAGACGTGTTTTCCTGTGGAGGAATCTGTTGACCTATGACCTTGCGATCAAATGTGTTCGGTTCCCTTTGAGAGGCACGTCATTTCGTCTAATTGCACGGTTTTGCGGTGCGGTCGCAAAACACAGACACTAAACTTATTACAGTGAACAGATGTCAATGAACGCACAGACAGATCCTGACTTTGCGAAAATAAAGAAAGTGAACTTTTCACTCGAGGGAATACTTGTACCAAGGACCTCTCGTTCGGCAGCTGCTCACGCTGACCACGGGAACACGGCGCTCCTAAGCTCATATTGTCCTTGATGTTTCCTATCTTGCGGATGGACTGGTCAGTTTGTATAATTTGCTTATTTTTTTCATAGTTTCACACAACTTCTTCCTGTTTTCTCGATTGATGTGTGTTCAGTTTTTCAAGGCCTATCCACTGTGTGTGTGTGGGGGGGGGGGGGGGGGGGGGCGATGCGGAGGTTCCCTTGTGAGATCCGCAAAATAGGGGGAGTGAAGGAAGCGAGTAGGAGCAGGTGAGGTACAGCACTTCCGTACTGCAAGTGAAGTTAAAGCACCTTTACTGGTGTATTAACATATAAAAACATTACTTAACTCTTGTTACAGATGAGCACGTAGGTGCGAAGCCGTTAATGTATCAGTGCTAACAGTTAGCAGAAGTTACGAAGGCGAAGTCTATAATGGCTAGCCCCTCCTACAAATCGAAGCTAAGTTGCTTGGTCGTCTGCTCTTGATCAACTGGACCGAAAGCAGAGCGGCGCTCTTTGAGCTCCACAGCGTCGGCTAGAGGGCACTGGTCGGCGTAGTTCGTCTGCTCTCGTAGTGCCAACCTACAGGCCTGCTCCTACGCTGTGGCATTCGAACTATCGACGCTACAAACACACTGTTTAGTTTCTCTAATATGAATAACAGAAGATTACCATTTTGGTGTGCAACTTCGGAACGCAGCAGCCCATCCCGGAGAGCGACTACAATTTAGGCGGTCTTTCTCACGATACTCGTACCGAACAAACCATCCCTCATCGCTAACTAGAGTCACATTGCGTCGTCTTACAACTGCTTCCTTCTCAGTTGCTCTGAGAAGAGCTGCTTGTACCTGAATATGATGGCTGCGAAGCTGGAGCCGGCCGCGATGGCCGTGCGGTTCTAGGCATAGCCGGCACGGTAACTCAGCGTGTTCGGTCAGAGGGTTACGTGCCCTCTGTAATAAAAAAAACTGAGTCAATCGATCAACAACGAACATAAATGGATGTCTTACGACGTCCGCCCCGAGCAGATGCAACGAACAAAAGCGACCAAAATGAGATTAAATAAATAAAAAAAAGGTGCTAGAGTCGAACCGTGCGACCGCTACGGTCGCAGGTTCGAATCCTGCCTCGGGCATGGACGTGTGTGATGTCCTTAGGTTAGTTAGGTTTAAGTAGTTCTAAGTTCTAGGGGACTGATGACCTCAGAAGTTGAGTCCCATAGTGCTCAGATCAATTTTTGTAAAACTGGAAATATTATGACCTTCACTGTACACTGGGTTCTCTGTATCATTTCAGTGACACTCTCTCCCCTAGTCCGCGATAATACAAATCGTGATACACTTCTTTGAACTTCTTCGTTATATTCCGTCAATCCGATGTGGTAAAGATCCCACACCGCACAACGTTTTCTGAAAGAGAACGCACAAGCATAGTGTAGGCGTTCTCCTTAGTAGATTTGTTACATTTTCTAACTCTCCTGCCAATAAAAGACAGTCTTTGGTTAGCCTTCCGCACAGTATTTTCTATGTTTTCCTTCCAATTTAAGTTGTTCGTAATTGTTATTCCCAGGTGTTTTGGTGAATGTACGGCGTTTGGATTTGACTGATTTATTGTGTAACCGAAGTTCAATGGGTTTCTTTTAGCACTCACGTGGAAGACCTTACACTTTTCGTTATTTAGGGTCAGCTGCAAATTTTAGCACCATACAGATACCTTTCCTAAATCGGTTTTGCAATTTGTTTTGATCTTCTGATGACTATTTGTCGATAAACGACAGCGTCATCAGCGAACAACCTAAGACGGCTACTCAGATTCTCTCCCAAATCGTTTATATAGATCAGGAACAGCAAGGTACCTAGAACACTACCTTGTAGAACGCCGGAAATCACTTCTGTTTACTCTATGACTTTCGGTCAGTTACTACGAACTGTGACTTCTCTGACTGGAAATCATGAATCCCGTCACATAACAGACGATATTCCACAAACACACAATTTCACTATAAGTCTCTTGTGTGTGACAGTGCCTGCCTTTCGTTTGGCAACTGTTTACTATTCTGCTGGTAATTAACATTTTTGAACTAATGAAATGATAGCCTGCTGTTGAGAGGTACTTTTACATGAAACGCAGGTAAATACACTGTACAGTTTCTCGAATATCAGTAACAGAAGATTACCATTTTGGTGCGCAACTTCCGAGTGCAGCAGCCAATCGCGGAGAGCGACCACAATTCACTGTGTTTCACGATACTCGTACCGAACAAACCATCCGCCATCGCTAACTCGAGGCACATCACGTCGTCTTACCACTGCTGCCATCTCAGCTGCTCTGAGAGGAGCTACTTGTACGTGCATATGATTGCTCTGAAGTTGCAAATGTTACAACCTTCACTCTGCGATGGGATCGCCTAGTGTGTTCTTTTAAATCACTTTTTATTAACAGGACGTAGAGGATGCTACAATGAACAATTCGAAGCAGGGAACCTGGAGTTGGAGAAGCCAGCTTCCGGAGACAGGGACAGAGACACATTCTGAACAGCTCTGGCGAACGATACAGTCAGTGTGTCGTCGGACCGTCTCGCCGTAATCTGCCTGCTGGTTGTGTGTTTCAGGCGACGGTAGCTCAGGGCGGCGGCTCGGCTGCTCAGAGGGCCACGCTTGACCGTCTGCTGCAGATGGCAGCGTCCTCGACGTGCACGCAGTCGGGGCAGATCGTCTGCAACCGGGCCTGCGACCAGGTAAGGCGCCACTGAGCTCAGCGTGTGCTGCTGCTTGCAGTACAAGTTTTCAGGTCGAAAATCGCTTTTGCAGGCTTCCACTTGCCTCACGAGTATACGCATAGAGGCTACAGAAGTGAGTGATCCTCTTCATTGCATCAAACGGTCACCTGAATAGTTTCCTGCAGTAGTCCACAGACTGCCTTTGCCCATCTCAGGGTGATAGAAAAGTATTAATTCTTCACAAGCTTACATGTCTACGTGAATGAAGGCAAATTTGCAGTCTTGTGTGTAAATTAAAATTTACAGGTTCACTGCTTCCCAACGAACCATAAAATTTTACAAGAATATACAGAACTCCTTCCGGCCACGAGTGGCCTGCCGGGACCATCTGACCGCCGTGCTATCCTCGGAGGAGGATGCTGATAGGAGGGGCGTGGGGTCAGCACACCACTCTCCCGGTCGTAAGATGGTATTCGTGACCGAGGCCGCTATTATTTGGTTCTAGTAGCTCCTCATTTGGCACCGCCAGACTGAGTGCACCACGAAAAATGGCAACAACGCATGGTCACCCATCCAAGTGCCGACCACGCCCGACACCGCTCAACTTAGTGATCTCACGGGAACCGGTGCATCCACTGCAGCAAGGCCGTTGCCCACAAGAATGTTGTTGTTGTTGTCTTCAGCCCTGAGACTGGTTTGATGCAGCTCTCCATGCTACTCTATCCTGTGCAAGCTGCTTCATCTCCCAATAACTACTGCAACCTACATCCTTCTTCTGAATCTGTTTAGTGTAGTCATCTATTCGTCTCCCTCTACGATTTTTTCCCTCCACGCTGCCCTCCAATGCTAAATTGGTCATCCCTTGATGCCTCAGAACATGTCCTACCAACCGATCCCTTCTTCTGGTCAAGTTGTGCCACAAACTTTTCTCCCCAATCCGATTCAATACTTCCTCATTAGTTATGTGATCTACCCATCTAATCTTCAGCATTCTTCTGTAGCACCACATTTCGAAAGCTTCTATTCTCTTCTTGTCCAAACTATTTATCGTCCATGATTCACTTCCATTCATGGCTACACTCCATACAAATACTTTCAGAAATGACTTCCTGACAAATCTATACTCGATGTTAACAAACTTTTCTTCAGAAACGCTTTCCTTGCCATTGTCAGTCTACATTTTATATCCTCTTTACTTCGACCATCATCAGTTATTTTACTTCCTAAATAGCGAAACTCCTTTACTACTTTAAGTGTCTCACTTCCTAATCTAATCCCCTCAGCATCACCCGACATAATTCGACTACATTCCATTATCCTCGTTTTGCTTTTGTTGATGGTCATCTTATATCCTTCTTTCAAGACACTATCCATTCCGTTCAACTGCTCTTCCAAGTCCTTTGCTGTCTGACAGAATTACGATGTCATCAGCGAACCTCAGTTTTTATTTCTTCTCCATGGACTTTAATACCTACTCCGAATTTTTGTTTCCTTCACTGCGTGCTCAATATACAGATGAATAACATCGGGGAGAGACTAAAGCCCTGTCTCTCTCCCTTCCCAACCACTGCTCCCCTTTCATGTAACTCGACTCATAACTGCCATCTGGTTTCTGTACAAATTGTAAATAGCCTTTCGCTCCCTGTATTTTACCCCTGCCACCTTAAGAATTTGAAAGAGAGTATTCCAGACAATATTGTCAAAAGCTTTCTCTAAGTCTACAAATGCTAGAAACGTAGGTTTGCCTTTCTTGAATCTTTCTTCTAAGATAAGTCGTAAGGTCAGTATCGCCTCACGTGTTCCCACATTTCTACGGAATCCAAACTGATCTTCCCCGAGGTCGGCTTCTACTAGTTTTTCCATACGTCTGTAAAGAATTCGCGTTAGTATTTTGCAGCTGTGACTTATTAAACTGATTGTTCGGTAATTTTCACATCTGTCAACACCTGCTTTATTTGGGATTTGAATTATTATATTCTTCTTGAAGTATGAGGGTATTTCGCCTGTCTCATACATCTTGCTCACCAGACGGTAGAGTTTTGTCAGGACTGGCTCTCCCAAGGTTGTCTATAGTTCTAATGGAATGTTGTCTACGCCGGGGGCCTTGTTTCGACTCAGGTCTTTCAGTGCTCTGTCAAACTCTTCACGCAAAATCATATCTCCCATTTCATTTTCATCTACATCCTCTTCCATTTCGATAATATAGTCGAGAAGTACATCGCCCTTTTATAGACCCTCTATATACTCCTTCCACCTTTCTTCTTTCCCTTCTTTGCTTAGAACTGGGATTCCATCTGAGCTCTTGATGTCCATACAAGTGGTTCTCTTATCTCCAAAGGTCTCTAATTTTCCTGTAGGCACTATCAATCTTACCCCTAGTGAGATAAGCCTCTACATCCTTACATTTGTCCTCTAGCCACCCCTGCTTAGCCATTTTGCACTTCATGTCGATGTCATTTGAGACGTTTGTATTCCTTTTTGCCTGCTACATTTACTGCATTTTTATATTTTCTCCTTTCATCAATTAAATTCAATATTTCTTCTGTTACCCAAGGATTTCTACTAGCCCTTGTCTTTTTACCTACTTGATCCTCTGCTGCCTTCTTTACTTCATCCCTCTAAGCTACCCATTCTTCTATTTTATTTCTTTCCCCCATTCCTGTCCATTGCTCCCTTATGCTCTCCTTGAAACTCCGTACAACCTCTGGTTCTTGTAGTTTATCTATGTCCAATCTCCTTAATTTCCCACCTTTTTGCAGTTTCTTCAGTTTTAATCTACAGGTCATAACCAATAGATTGTGGTCAGTCCACGTCTGCCCCTGGAAATGTCTTACAATTTAAAACCTGGTTCCTAAATTTTTGTCGTACCATTATCTAATCTATCTGAAACCTCTCAGTATCTCCAGGCTTCTTCCATGTATACAACCTTCTTTTATGATTCTTGAACGAAGTGTTAGCTATGATTAAGTTGTGCTCTGTGCAAAATTCTACCAGGCGGCTTCCTCTTTCATTTCTTTGCCCCAGTCCATATTCACCTACTACGTTTCCTCCTCTCCCACTTCCTACTGCCGAATTCCAGTCACCCATGACTATTAAATTTTCCTCACCCTTCACTATCTGAATATTGTCTTTTATTTTATCATACATTTCTTCAATTTCTTCGTCATCGGCAGAGCTAGTTGACATCAAAATTGTACTACTGTACTAGGTGTGGGCTTCGTATCTACACTCCTGGAAATTGAAATAAGAACACCGTGAATTCATTGTCCCAGGAAGGGGAAACTTTATTGACACATTCCTGGGGTCAGACACATCACATGATCACACTTACACAACCACAGGCACATAGACACAGGCAACAGAGCATGCACAATGTCGGCACTAGTACAGTGTATATCCACCTTTCGCAGCAATGCAGGCTGCTATTCTCCCATGGAGACGATCGTAGAGATGCTGGATGTAGTCCTGTGGAACGGCTTGCCATGCCATTTCCACCTGGCGCCTCAGTTGGACCAGCGTTCGTGCTGGACGTGCAGACGGCGTGAGACGACGCTTCATCCAGTCCCAAACATGCTCAATGGGGGACAGATCCGGAGATCTTGCTGGCCAGGGTAGTTGACTTACACCTTCTAGAGCACGTTGGGTGGCACGTGATACATGCGGACGTGCATTGTCCTGTTGGAACAGCAAGTTCCCTTGCCGGTCTAGCAATGGTAGAACGATGGGTAGATGACGGTTTGGATGTACTGTGCACTATTCAGTGTCCCCTCGACCATCACAAGAGGTGTACGGCCAGTGTAGGAGATCGCTCCCCACACTATCATGCCGGGTGTTGGCCCTGTGTGCCTCGGTCGTATGCAGTCCTGATTCTGGCGCTCACCTGCACGGCGCCAAACACGCATACGACCATCATTGGCACCAAGGCAGAAGCGACTCTCATCGCTGAAGACGACACGTCCCCATTCGTCCCTCCATTCACGCCTGTCGCGACACCACTGGAGGCGGGCTGCACGATGTTGGGGCGTGAGCGGAAGACGGCCTAACGGTGTGCGGGACCGGAGCCCAGCTTCATGGAGACGGTTGCGAATGGTCCTCGCCGATACCCCAGGAGCAACAGTGTCCCTAATTTGCTGGGAAGTGGCGGTGCGGTCCCCTACGGCACTGCGTAGGATCCTACGGTCTTGGCGTGCATCCGTGCGTCGCTGCGGTCCGGTCCCAGGTCGACGGGCATGTGGACCTTCCGCCGACCACTGGCGACAACATCGATGTACTGTGGAGAACTCACGCCCCACGTGTTGAGCAATTCGGCGGTACGTCCACCCGGCCTCCCGCATGCCCACTATACGCCCTCGCTCAAAGTCCGTCAACTGCACATACGGTTCACTTCCACGCTGTCGCGGCATGCTACCAGTGTTAAAGACTGCGATGGAGCTCCGTATGCCACGGCAAACTGGCTGACACTGACGGCGGCGGTGCACAAATGCTGCGCAGCTAGCGCCATTCGACGGCCAACACCGCGGTTCCTGGTGTGTCCGCTGTGCCGTGCGTGTGATCATTGCTTGTACAGCCCTCTCGCAGTGTCCGGAGCAAGTATGGTGGGTCTGACACACCGGTGTCAATGTGTTCTTTTTTCCATTTCCAGGAGTGTATCTTGGCTACAATAATGCGTTCACTATGTTGTTTGTAGTAGATTACCCGCATTCCTATTTTCCTATTCATTATTAAACCTACCCCTGCATTACCCCTATTTGATTTTGTGTTTATAACCCTGTAGTCACCTAACCAGAAGTCTTGTTCCTCCTGACCCCGAACTTCACTAATTCCCACTATATCTAACTTTAACCTATCCATTTCCCTTTTTAAATTTTCTAACCTACCTGCCCGATTAAGGGATCTGACATTCCACGCTCCGACACGTAGAATGCCAGGTTTCTTTCTCCTGATAACGATGTCCTCCTGAGTAGTCCCCGCCCGGAGATCCGAATGGGGGACTATTTTACCTCCGGAATATTTTATCGAAGAGGACGTCATCATCATTTAATCATACAGTAAAGCTGCATGCCGTCGGGAAAAATTACGGCTGTAGTTTCCCCTTGCTTTCAGCCGTTCGCAGTACCAGCACAGCAAGGCTGTTTTGGTTATTGTTAGAAGGCCAGATCAGTGAATCATCCAGACTGTTGTCCCTGCAACTACTGAAAAGGCTGCTGCCCTCTGCAGGAACCACACGTTTGTCTGGCCTCTCAACAGATACCCCTCCGTTGTGGTTGCACCTACGGTACGGCTATCTGTATCGCTGAGGCACGCAAGCCTCGCCACCATGGTTCATGGGGGGTTAATATACAGGGTAAATGGAAATGCTGTGTGGCTGGGGCCTCTAGTCTGGTAGACCGTTCGCCTGGTGCAATTCTTTCGAGTTTACGTCACTTCGGTGACTAGCGTGTCGATGGATACAAAACGTTGATGAGGACAACACAACACCCAGTCCCTGACCGGATAAAATCTCCGATCCAGCAGGGAATCGAACCCGGGCTGTTAGGTATGACATTCCGTCGCACTGACCACTCAGCTACCAGGGGCGGACAATATACAGGGTGGTCCCGTAAGAGCGTGTGCAAATTTAACAGGACATATAGGATGCTCCACTGAACAATTTGAAGCAGGGAACCCGGCTTTGGAGAAGCCAGCTTCAAGAGATAACAGAAATAAATTCGCACTGCTGTACTTTATTATTTACATTGCTTAGAGTTAACTGCAAATACAATTACTAACACAATGAACGCACCATCTGTACGCTATCTTGCAAAAGTCCTGAAACTGACGGTCATCAACCTGAATACAAGCATGACGTCGCCGAGGAAGACTGGCACGCCCTGACAAATATCCCTGTTGTGTTTCGAACCACATCAAAGGCAGCTACAATACTAACAACTAATTCCATCTCTGTATCTACTGGAGTCTCATACACAAGTGACTTAAGATATCACCGTAGGAAATAATCAAGGGGATTCAGCTCAAGTGACTTCGCAAGCCATGGAATGGAGCCTCCTCTACCAATCCAGCGACCACGAAACGCAGCACTGAGACGGTTGCGGACATCCACACTGAAGTGAGACTGTGCTCCGTCGTGCTGTATCGACGTCCTCTCACGAACAGCGAAGAGTACGTTCTCCAACAACTCAGGTAGGACTCTCTTAGCAGCGATAACACTAGAACGTACTTCTCCATACACAAGGTGCATGTCAGTGAGTTCTACGAACCTGTACCGGCACTGCTCCATCATACTGCACTAATACGTCTTTGAATAGCACTGAGTAATGAATGGGTCTCATTCATAGCACGTTGTGTCATCGAACAACGTAAGCACAACAGAGTCACGTCATGGAGAAGTAAAGTAAAGAAAACCTGCATCATGACTTCCTAGTAATCAGGCTCGCCCTTGTTTCGTTGCAAGAAATAAAGAATGCACATGTAAATAAACAGCACAGTACAAGTAAACTCGAACGAATGTTTGTTATAAATAACTGACATGCGTACAAGTTAACGCATACTGTGCTGGAAACAATAATGCTAGACAAGACAAAGTGGACACGTTTTCTTCCTTATCTCCTTAAGGTCACTTCTTCGATCCCCCGTTCCTTATCTCCAACTATTCAATGTAGCATCCCCTACGTCCTGTTAAATTTTTTCACAGTATTATGGAAACACCCTGTATACAGCGGTTGGACAAAGACATGGAAACAGCTAGAGATATGCATGCTTAAACTTAAATGCAGATGCTATTCATACCTGCAAGTTGCAGGGTTGTATTTGACCACAAACGGCATCTGTGCACGATCCTCAATACGTTGCCAGTGTCAGTCGCAGAACAGTGTTCGTTGTACTTCAGAGTTTATTATGTCGGAGCAAACAGAGTTCTAAAGTGGGGAAATTCGTCGTGTTCGTATGTTGGATGCTCTCGTGCCCAAGGTAGTCGAAGTGTTTGGTGTTTCAAGAGGCACCACCTCAAAACTTTTTGCCAAATACAGAGAAAACAGGAAAACGTTTTCTATGTCACAATGAGGACGATAGTGTGTGTTGAGTGATCGCGAGGAACGGTCTTTGAAGAAGATTATGACAAAAATAAGAGGACTACAGCTGCAGAACTGAATGCCACAGTCGCAGACCCTTTCAGCACCCAAACAATAAGGCGCGACCTCCATAAGCAGGGAATTGCGCGGTGAGCTGGAATTTCAAAACCGCTCATCAGTGATGCAAATTCTCTTAACAGTAAAACGTTGTACTGAAGTCATTAAACCTGGCCTATGGAGCAATGGAAGGAAGTCATTTCGTCGCATGAATGTTCTCACACCGTTTCCAACTTCTGTCCGGGAGCTTAGTGATTATTTGGGCAGCTATAACGTGGTATTCCATGGGCCAACTGGTAACAGTGCAAAGTCGTATTACTGCTAATATTTACGTGACCATTTTGCATATCAGGTCTATTTCATAGTACAATGTTTGTGCCCAAATGGCGATGCTGTATTGCAAGACGACAGGGCGCTTGTTCACCAGCTCGTATCGTCCACGACCGTCCCCTATATTTTACGTGCGTACACATAAAACCTAGTGCTACTGTTTAAAATTATGTTTACGATTGTTTTCAATTATGGTTCACAAATTATGTCACTGCTATACAGGAAATGTGAGGGAGTGGTGAGCGAGACAGGCACGTAACATTGAATGGATGATTTCTTGAGGGTGATTAGTATGAATTTAAGACAGACTTTGTAGTCAGCGACCGTTTTGTGAAGTAGATGAAAAACTTTTGAACTCAACACTTCTTACCAACAGACATACGGGGGGTCGAGAAAAACATGGAAAGACCAAACCGTAAAATATTGCCAGCTCAATACGATTTAGGAAAAGCGTTGGTATTCAAAACAGCTTCTAGTCGGCTCGGATGGAGAAATGCAGGTCCTGTATGAATTTCAGTGAAATGTTATATCCTTCTCCCGCAAAACTATGGGAAGATCAAGTAACGATGATGAAGAGCGATCAGCCTTCTCTCCAAAGCAGACCACAAAAGCTCAATAATACTGTGATCTGGTGACTGCGGCGGCCAGAGTAGTTGCGAAAATTGGTCCGCGTGCTCATAAAACCAGTCCTGGATGGGGTGTGCTGTGTCAACCGATCTGTCGCCTTGGGACACAACCACCATAGAGGAGCATACACTGCTCTATGGGATGAAAATGGTACGCCAAAATGGTCACAATTATTGTCAATAATGCGACCTTGCAGAGTAACAATTTGGCCCACGGAATACCACGCTAGGGCTGCCCAAATTTATCACCGAACCCCTACCATGTTTCAGTCTTTTGATATAAATTCAGCCAGATGTTTGAAACAAGACTCATCTGACCACATGACATTCTTTAATTTCTTAGTTCAGGGTTTATAGCTTCAGCGCCATGTTTCCTTGGTACGGAATTTGACTGGGAAGTCCCTCACTGTCAATGGGTCATTACTAAAAAGTCTACTCTATTT